>NC_136906.1:67782578-67975714 GCF_949606895.1 Notothenia rossii
AAACACACCAGGTTTACTAATCTACCCGCACAATTTGTCCCCGGTGTCGGAATGTCTCGCTATGTTAGTACATTCTTAAAAAACAAACCATTTCATTCCGGGTTGAAATGTGTTGTAACTGCGTTACTGAGCATTGTAACGGGTAATATATTAACCACATTTCATTAGAAATGCGTTACATTACTTTGTTACAGCAAAAAGTTATATACTTCTGTAACTGTTACTTTTGTAACGTGTTACACCCAACACTGGTTATCGTACAGGATTTGCATTTTGTTGAAGATCAACCACATTGCATTGTGTAAGATTTGCATAGCTCCTACCTGTATGTTAAAATTGTCCAGGATAGACAGCAACTCTTCCTTTTTGGTTGAGATAATTTGACCTGTAAGAGGAAAAATAATCTTTATGAATACCTTACAATATAGACTGAAGCTGCTTGCGGTAGTATTTTACTTGGTAATATTGAAACACGTTTAATTTTCCTTTGTTTTTGCACCTTGTTCCTATATATGTTGTTGTAGCAGATCAATGTACAGTAGCAGCAGTATCTTCAAAAAAAAAAACAAATTTTTAGAATGAGTCATCTTTACCAGATTTGCTCCTCAGTTTATAGGTTCTCAACCCCTCGCGTGTTATTCTCAGGTCTACAGTGATAGCTGGGCCGTACACCTCAGATTTGAAGGCGTCCCTTCCTTTGTTTCGCAGGGTGATCGAAACATCAGCCGAACTGAGGAAAGAGAGTAACGGACATTACACCTAGGTGAATCAAGTGATGCAACTTTTAATTAAGGGTACTTTTGCATGAGACGTTACGAAAAATGTCATATGTATGACATGAGTAGTAGACAAAAGACATTTGATGTGGTATGATATGTGTGGTGCAATATAGAGCAAATTCATGGAATATTTGTTTATACTAGAATTTCTGGACATTGTGGGATGCGGGTGAGAAGAGTAAATGATTTATACCTTTCTCCTTCCTTTACAAATCCTTTGAGGGACAATCCTCTGTTGGTGGCATGCGCATTACCGCCTAGGGTAACTATGAGAGCTGTCAGAACGGCACTCTTTCCACCTGTCACACAAGTAAAACATGTTTTAGACACTTTCAAAAACAAGAACATAATGGAAGATAAGACACAAGAGAACAAAGTGTGTTGCTTGAGTTGAAATACATGATTTAGGTTCACGCAATTACAAAGATTTAAGGCAAAGTAGATCATTCATTATATGCGCATCATAGGTTTACAGAAATACGTCTGATTTCCATTAATACAAGAGAGCAGACAGTGTTAAACATATCGTATTATTAATGTACAGAAAGACAAGCTACATCCACCACAAACGATTATATTAAACTGTTTAATATCGATTATTGTGGAGCTGATGCAACTCAATTCACTTGCTCATCATTCATAATCTTGCTAACATATGTCTGGTATGATTGTGAACTACATAAACAAACTTAAAGTATTCCAACTAAATTATAGATGAGTCAAGATAGTCAGCACTTCTTGGCAACTTATAAACAGTTCACAACAATGAGTATTTAACTTGTATTTCACTTACTTCCATTGTTGCCAACAACAAAGTTCACATTTGAACCAAAAGTGAATGGGCCGAGGTGAGAGTGGCACATGAAGTTCTTCAGTGTGATGCTCTCCACAATCCCTGCATCACTCGCCACCTCACTCACACCCTGCACCTAAACACAGGGGAGCTGGGCATGTCATTTCCCACTAATACATCTCATACATAGTCATATTGGGACTCCCAGCAGCTTCTACTGAAGCCTTCCGAGTAAATCGCCAGAACGCCGACACCTCCTCATCTCCACCGCTCCCATGTTTTATTTTATGTTGCCATAAGTTAGTCACTCTGTTGCCAGATTTGAGAGAAATAAGCAACCAGGTCTATGAAAACAAGCCCCAAAGAAGCAACAGATACATGATGTTGTGTAATTTGAAACCAAAACTAAGGCCTCAGGATGACTTTAAGACTTGAAACATGGTCATTTTTGTTTTGTTACATTGAATACAAAAAAAAAAAGTATTTAAAAAAGAAAAGAAAAAAAGAAATCCCAATCCCCGATTTTTTTCCTCCCGATTCCGATCTTTTGAAAATCACGTGATCGGCTCCGATCCCCGATCACGTGATGGAATCGGGACATCTCCACTACCGACGACATGTTTGTTTACTGTCCTGGCTTCACACCATTTACGTCACAGCCAGGCATGAGTTAGGGAGCGCTGGATTTGTGAAAAACTCCCCTCTTCCT
Organism: Notothenia rossii; assembly: GCF_949606895.1. Taxonomy (NCBI): domain Eukaryota; kingdom Metazoa; phylum Chordata; class Actinopteri; order Perciformes; family Nototheniidae; genus Notothenia; species Notothenia rossii. The sequence continues at coordinate 67,784,860 of NC_136906.1, forward strand.
AAACCACTAATACCACAGTACTGGCAAAACGGGAGGAGCCGAGTGAAAAACAAGCGCCCCTCTTCCCAATCCACCCACACCGCAGTATTTTTTTCTTTTACCCCAAAAATATATTGTATATTATCGGGGCTATTAATACTTTTATCGGGTTTATCGGGATGACGTCATAATTCCTAATATCGGGCCGATAATTATCGTGCCCCACTAGTACTAACGGAACTAAACGCGAAAAGCACGGGGAAAAGTACTCCGGTGTGAAAGCGATCCACTAGTCGTGCTCGCGGATGGATACAAAAATATACTTTTGGCTGCTGTTAATAGACTAACTTGGGCGGCCCGCCCAAAAACGAAAACTCTTCGGTTCTCCACGAATTACACAAATCACCCAAATCAGCGTTAAAAAAGCGGGAGGCGCCGAAAAGCGACTAATTTGAATCACTGCATATATCTACTCTGTAAGTTCCTTCTCGATTTCTAAACTTCTCGGGGTATCATTTAAGACAAACAGTTAACGGAAACCAGAAAAATATATTATGTCATGTCAGTCATTGTGGATATAAACCTGATTGGATAACATATTCAGGGTTCATGCACTTTTTCACCAATGATTTTCAATGACTTCTCCATGACCTTTACCTAATTTTCCATGACCGAAAAAGATTACTCTTTCTCAGCGGTACCACTGAAAAGGGTTTATTTTAACATGGAACAGGAAAATAAGGTCAGCAAGCTATGAAACATGTTGTGCCTATCTAAAACAAATCACACACTGACTTCCTTCTCCCCTCTCTCTCCAAGTGAGGTTCTTACCCTCATTACCTCTGCCCGTCCTACCACCTGTCCTCTGGACCCTATCCCTTCAAACCTCCTTTAGACTATCGCTCCTGATATTCTACCGTTTCTCACCCATTTCATCAACACTTCTCTAACTTCTGGTCACTTTCCAAACAGCCTCAAGGAGGCAAGAGTAAACTCTCTCCTAAAGAAACCCACTCTCAACCCATCTGATGTTATAAACTAAAGGCCTGTCTCTCTCCTCCCGTTCCTGTCTAAAACACTTGAACGCGCTGTCTTTAAACAACTCTCCTGTTATCTCCATCAGAAAAACCTTCTGGATCCGCACCAGTCTGGTTTCAAGGCAGGTCACTCAACAGAAACTGCCCTCCTTGCTGTCACTGAGGAACTGCACATGGCTAAAGCAAAGCAGCCTCCCTCTCCTCTGTCATCATCCTTCTGGACCTGTCTGCTGCATTCGACACGGTGAACCATCAGATCCTCCTTTGCACTCTCCAAGAACTTGGAGTTTCAGGCTCTGCACTTTCCCTCCTCACCTCATACCTCAAAGACCGCACCTACAGGGTAACTTGGAGAGGGTCCGAGTCCGACCCTTGTCAATTAACTACAGGGGTCCCTCAGGGCTCTGTTCTTGGTCCCCTCCTCTTCTCCTTGTACACAAACTCGCTCGGATCAGTCATTAGCCTGCATGGTTTTTCATACCACTGCTACGCTGACAACACCCAACTAATTCTGTCCTTTCCCCGTCCAGAGACCCAGGTCGTCGCATGCATCTCTGTTTGTTTAGCTGACATTTCTTGGTGGATGTCTGCTCACCACCTCAAGCTCAACCTTGACAAGACTGAACTGCTTTTCCTTCCGGGAAAAGATTGTCCCACTCTTGACCTAACAATGAACATCGGCACCTCTATTGTTTCCCCGACTCAGACTGCAAGGAATCTAGGTGTGACCCTAGATAAGAAACTGTCCTTCACTGCAAATATAGCTGCTACAACCCGCTGCTGCAGATACACTCTTTACAACATCAGGAGGATACGTCCCCTCCTGACCCAGAAAGCGCCGCAGGTTCTGGTCCAGGCTTTCGTCATCTCACGCCTAGACTACTGTAACTCCCTCCTGGCTGGTCTACCTGCATGTGCCATCCGACCTCTGCAGCTCATCCAGAATGCAGCGGCTCGTCTGGTCTTCAACCTTCCTAAATTCTCCCACACCACGCCGCTCCTCCGCTCCCTTCGCTGGCTTCAGGTAACTGCTAGAATCCACTTCAAGATAATGGTACTTGCGTACCATGCTGCGAATGGATCTGGCCCTTCCTACATCCAGGACATGGTTAAACCGTACACCCCAGCACGTGCACTCATCAGCCAAACAGCTCGCTGCAACCACACTGCGAGGGGGACCCAAGTTCCCATCAGCAAAAACACGTGGGTTTGCTATCCTGGCTCCAAAATGGTGGAATGAGCTCCCCATTGACATCAGTACAGCAGAAAGCTTACACATCTTCCTGCGCAGACAAAAAACTCATCTCTTTCGACTCCACTTCGAGCGATAGAACTATTAACAAAGCACTTGTATCCTAATAAAGGACTGGCTTATCTAAAGAAAGTTGAGTAGCACTTGAAATGTTTTAGCTCTATGAAACCTGATGTACTTATATGATTCTGTTTTCTTCAAGGTTGTACTTTGTTGGTTGAACGCACTTATTGTAAGTCACTTTGGATAAAAGCGTCAGCTAAATGCAATGTAATGTAACATCAAATAGTAGGCTTACTAGCTTCTACACGCTAAAGCAACTGTAGTCAGGGATGCAAACTCATCAGGTATGAAAAAGGTGACAAGGATCCGAGCCCCCGACCCCACGGAATATCGGCTTTAAAATTAGGAATAATAGAGGATTTTAGCAATCAGAACAACTAAACAGCAGTGTTAATAATAACAGAAACGCTAAAGCGTCACATCTGATAGAAATATATAAAAGCATTTATTTTAATTGTGTAGCAGTCAGTTTATAATTTTGGCGGCACTGTTGAGCATTTTGAAAATGTATTTTCATGCCTCTGTGCAAGGCTTAGTCTTTCTATCTTTATAGCCAGCGGTGTAAAGTAACCAAGTTCATAAACCCAAGTACTATACTTGGGTAAAATGTTGACATACTTTGGACTTAACTTAAGTATTTCAATGTGTTGCTACTTTGTTATTTTACTCCTCTACAGTTCAGAGGTAAATGGTATTTAATACCTTTACAGATGTGGATGAATGATGTGAAATATAACCAAGTGATAAATCAGACTTTAGTTCCACCTGGAGTAAATTCACAAGCTACCCTGCAGTATACAAAGTCATTCAAGCTGCTCCTTTACCAGCTTTGAGAACACTTTCATGATCAATCATTATAAAACATATCATATATATTATTCTGAAATGGACCAATCTGCACAATGACTACTTTTACTGTTGTTACTTTAACTATATTTTGATGATAATACTTTTCTACTTAAGGAACATTTTGAATGCAGGACTTTTACTGTAATTGAGTATTCCTACACTCTGATACTTCTACTCAAGTACAATATCTGTGTACTTCTACTTTTACTCCAGTACAATATCTGTGTACTTCTACTTTTACTCCAGTACAAGATCTGAGTACTTCTACTTTTACTCTAGTACAATATCTGAGTACTTCTACTTTTTCTCTAGTACAATATACTTATACAACCTCTGTTTATAGCCTATGAAAAACACTATTACAAAACGAAGGCTAAAGCGAACATTAGCAGATAGTGACAATGTATGCTAGTTAGCTAGCTCAACGATTCCTTAAATGATATTGTGACAGAAAAACGTTTCATTTTAAATCACGCTCTGCCGCTCCGAACACCTGAACGGCCCGTTCTAACAGCTGTTCACCAGCGGTCCATTCTGTGCCACAGTGACTCCGGACCGCACAGTTACTGTTAACGATAGGTAATGTAGCTGCTGAAGCTAGACCATCATCGCGGAGCAGCAGAGTTCAGCCGACAGGCAGGAAGACTCGAGCATACAGCTCACGCTTCATATATTAAAACATAACACCATGCGCGTCATGATGGCACATTACAGCTCACGACCGCAGATTATTTCGGTGTTTAGATTCAATGTAAATCATATTTGACGCAACTTTAGTTACATTTCCAAAACTTTGGGGAAAATATTGTTTTCCATAACTTTTCCAGGGCCTGGAATTTGCATTTTGAATTTCCATGACTTTTCCAGGTTTTCAATGACCGTAAGAACCCTGCATATTGTACACAGCTTGACAGTGACGGTACAAACCTGTCTATTCTGTGGACGATCTTCCTGGTCACTGTCACTCTCATCTTCCACGTCTTTCTCCTCCACATTGACCCGCTTTGGAGGCTCCTCAATTGCTGAGCCGCTTTTCCTCTTGGGCATCTTGGACAGCTAGTTTACATTCGGGGAGAAACTGAAACTGAAAGCAAGCAAACAATATACTTTACTAGCATAGTCGAGCTAATGCTTGAATTTGAACAGCTACTCTTCTGCTACTAAAACGCTGTAGTTAGCTTGTGTAGAAGAATGCATTTCGCAAACCTTCAGTATTAATTGATGTGGTTTAACCTTTATATATACAGTCTATGGATTTAACAGGTTAAACGACAACAATGACAGCACGTTAGTACCGTTGTTTAGTTACAGCAAATTAGCAACGTTACAAAGCTAGCTTAGCTGGCTAACTCAGGTTACTTGTTAACATAACAACTATTAAGCCAGACAGCAGCTGGGAATGTTGTGGTTGTTATAGTGAATTAGAACGGCTGGTAACGGTGAATAATTACCTAGTTTGCTGCTGCTGCAGCAGCACACAAAACTCAGACCGACACAGTTTGGAGAAGAGTCCTGTCGAATTCGCGCCTTCTATATCCGGTAAAGTCTCGCGTTGAAAAACGAGATCACACGGTCTAATAATAATACTTTTTATTTGTGGATCAGAAACAGGTCTGGTGTGGATCATTCAGATACACCTTTACGAATCTACAAACTGTCTGAAAACACGATCTGTCAACATAAAAGAGAATTAATAAAAAAAAAAAAAAACGTAAGACCCTACGTTTACATATTTTTATTTAATTCTTTATTTAAGTATCTTAATTAAGAGTCTCTTACATTGTATTCACATATTATATATTGTTGTAAAATCCATACCTAATCTTGATCTCATAACACTGACATCCTTTTGTTAATTTCATTTTTTGGTTTTGTAAAATGTGAGGCAAAAAAGTAATGCACAAGGTCTACTAGACAGATTATACCAGCTACATACAAGCAAGGTTTATGAGCCAGGCCCAACATATTTTTCAGCCATGAAACAGAGAATAATAGTTTATAACATGAAGAAATAAAATAAACTTTTATAGCAGTTGGTTTTCAAATGACCTTTTTGTCACACAATTCTACCACTATATGTAATAGCCGGCAATATTCAAGCTTTGAAAGCAGGGACAGCTACAGCACACTGTTGGCACCCGGCAAGTGTCCCAAGGCAAGGAACCTATTCAATTTGAACTCAAAGTCAAGGGGACGTTCACTGGGAGGCTGGTAGTTCCCTCTCATCGTTGAGGTCAGGTAGGGAATGAGCGAACAGTTTTCTTCATACAAGGCCAGCTTCTTTTTGTACTTCTGGCGGCTGTAATCTGTGCTCTTGTGATTAAAAGCTGTACAAATATGACATATTCATTAGTTGGATACATTTCTATGCAGGTTTTTGAGCAATAGCACATGGATAAATAAAATATTACAAATCAGAAACACCATTATCCTTTTTAAGTTCAAGCAATTCCTTTGTGTCTTGCCTACCTTTCAGATATAAGGCCACATAGAGGAGTGATGACCTTTGCATACTGAGGAAGGGATACTTTGGTTTTAGACACCCAACAGCTGTCATGGCCTTGATTACTGATACTGCCACACCCTATAAAAATACAGACTCAACTCAAAGCAGGGCAAATAAATGTCAACCAGACTTAAAAAACATATATTTAACAAATGATATGCTAAAGTGTTTGTCTGACCTGTTCCAGGTAGCCCAACGTTGGAAGGGAGGTGAGGGGTACAGGTTCACAAAGAGGAGGAACTTTACTGGGCAGCTTCTGGTTCCAGTATGTTTCAGGAGTCCTTAAAAAAGGTAAAATATCCACACCAATTTTCACTCAATAGATATTTGCAATGGCTAAATAATACCACAGTGTCTTTTTGTTATATATGCACAACTTAATGAACAGTGGGAAAAGAAAACATCAAAAGAATAATTGTGAAATATACAAAGAGATAGATCGGCACCTCAGAAACTTGTCCTGTTTCCGCTTTGTCTCAAAAATGTGGATTTGTTCTCTGTATTCAACAGCAAATTCCATCTTTCCTCGAACAAGAGCTTCATACCTGAGGACAAATACATTAATAGAGCAGTACGGTAAAGAGTTAAAGGCTGTTACAAAAAAAGAACCTCTTGACATATTTGTTATGTTTGTTGGGATTTAGTTTTACATTCAGTTTTTCTCCGAGGCTGCAGTTTTATGAATGTTTGTTTTTAAATATTTCTTGTCATTATTATTTACATATTGTGCTTTCAAAATGCAAGTAATGCAAGTATTACTTGTTTCTAGTGCGATTAAAATCAGCTACATGCCTGTTCATTTCTCTACAAACACAGGAATCCCTTTGGGCTGACATATATCGTTTCGGGTCTTAGAAATGCATTCTCAAGACATGATAAAAAGGAGCTTATCATGTACTTGAAAGATTTAGATTCGAACATTATATGGGTGAGTACCTTTGCTTTCCATCCACATAAGTTACCGAGCAGAAGCCCTTCATCTCAACCTGCTGTGGGAACCTGTTCTTCACCTGGCTCTCAGTGAGCTTTCGTGGCAGCAGGTGGGATTGTGGGAGAGGGTGTAGGCATTGTGGAGTCACAAACTGATCTGGAGTTGTAAGGAATTGCTGGTGGAGAAAGACCATTGGAAAATCTTAAAATGATCTCATGTATTTGCATCTTAAACCTTCTATTATACACACAATTGGAAATAAATAAAATGTCAGATGAATTGGTCCTGAAACCTTTTCCATACTTAATTGTGCACACTCCACTACACTCACCTCCAAATGGTCTTCGCCACACATCTTGTAATACTTTCCCCTGTACTCAGCTGCGTGAGTTAAGGCTGCGATGTCTGAGCGGTCCACCAGGTGATGACATAGAGCCAGGCAGACAGGGCAGTACTGATCAAACTCTCCAAGCCGATGCTGCAGCTCCCTGGGCGTGATGCACAGTCTGTTGATGCAGGCTGCATTCCCTGCAAAAAAATAATAAAATGTTTTGAGACACATGCTATTACTTTAGGTGTAAACAAGCTTGATGAACTGATGCCTGTAAGCCTTTAGTACTTACCACTGCATGTTCTCTCCAGGTAGCTGTGGATATATTTCATGCTGAAGCTGACCTCCTTTAAAATGCTGTGCCAGATCCACCATTTGCTCTTCAGGCCATCGAGCAGTATCCAGTTCTGATATTGTTGTTGGAAGTGTTGCCTTACATGTTCCATCTCCTGCTTGTAACAGGAGTTATTAATGTGAAGGATCTCTGAGCTGTCGTGCATCAGGTGAGGCCTGCAGTTGCACAAAAGAAGTGTGACAGAATGCATTTTTACTTTAATTTTCAAGGATGGTGATTTAAAAACAGCTGTCATACTTGTGGTTTCCGGTGTGTATTTATAATTACAATTGATGTGTGTTCTCTCACTTGTTGGGCTTCATTTTGTCCAGTAGGCCTCTCTTCAGCACCTCCACTGTGTCCAGCCCCAGCTCAACGACTATCATAGGGATGATGCTCCGAGACCCCATCAGCTCTGTCTGTTTGAGTGTCTTCGGGAAGCCATCAAACACATACCTGATATGCAAATCAACATTGTATTCACAAACACCATAAAAAGGTAATAACAAAAAAGTGATCAAAGTAAGAATAGATAGTCTTTGTGTTTTTATGTTAAGGTAAACATTAGGACCTTGAGTTTATGAATGTACTTCCCCCAGCCCCGGCCTTGATTTACCCAAGAGTGCTGCAGACGGAGCTCATGAGCGCCACCTCCAGACACTGAATGGCCAGTTCATCAGGCACAGTTAGTCCCTGGGAGAGATACTTTTTCATCTGGACAGCCAAATCAGTGTGCTCATGCTTGTGAAGCACCATACGCATAACACCACCAATAGACAGGCAGGCCAAGCCATATTTTTGAGCAAACATCTTTGCCACTGGAGAATTAAAGCAAAGTAAGAAGAAAAAGATAAGCGGTTAAGTATATAAGATAAACCCAACTCGATTTTCCAGCTGTCTTGAGCCTTACCTGTGGTTTTCCCAGATTTTGGTGGTCCAACAACTGCAATTTTAACAGGAAGGGACGGATTGGGTTTAGACTCCCTTAAGTATTTCAAGGGGTTCAGCATAAACATGTTGCGATTCCCCTTAGATGCAAAGAAGTAGATATACTGATGGAAGATTAGGGGATATGTAGTGTTGAGGGGCCACTGCAGAGGCTGGATCAAATCTTTCTCTTTGTATAGCTGTAGAAGTGGGATAAGTGTGTCAAAAACAATATGTCATAATTATACATAGGAAATGTCACACAGTTCTGCAGGTTAACATATCAGCACTAAAGAGAAAAGGTGGGCCAGTATTTAAAAAGAAATGGCTAGAAGGACATAGAGTAGTGGTCCAATCCAATCCACTTTATTTCTATGGCACATTTAAAAACAACAGAGTTGAACAAAGTGCTGTACATCAACAACTGTATAAAAACATAGCATAAACACATAAAAAAGAGACAGGACATGAAACAAATGTAAAACACGAGACAATGAAACCAGATCAGAAGCCACAGACCGAATAACTCTCCTACATGACGTAAAAACAATACAAAACACTAGTAAGATAAAAAAACAAATTTAACAGCACAAGTGTCATACCTGGCCTAAATGCAAGGGAAAAGAAATGAGTTTTTAAACTGGAGGGGCAATTCTCAAATGACTCCTACCTTTATGGGATCCCAGCAGCCAAAGGCACTGTGGAGCTTATAAGAGGAGAGCAACAGCTTATGTGCCAGGCTGTATAAGATGGGTTGACATTTTTGGAAGAGTGACTCCCTGTTGGTCAGCAGCGGCTGGATTTTCTGGAGCATTTGTTGCCGTACGATCCGGAGCTTTCGAGATGCACTAATTGACACTTTGGGAATGTTTAGTTCACTCAAGAGCTCCTGAGGTTAGAAAAGCACAAAGCAAAACACGTGAGCATAAGTAAAGTACAATATGGTAATGTATCATACTCTGTGTATTATAACGTGCAAAAAATGTCACATTTCGTCCAACTTGAAATGTTCTTCAAGTAAAAAATGTCACTTGTTGTAGTCACAGTTAGTCATAATGCTCAATGATGAGCATTTGTTTGTTTAGTTAATTTCCTCAATTGTGTTTTGTGTTTTTGTACCGTTACAGTAGCGAGGCCGGTTTCATCTGTCATATAGCGCTCTGCTATCTCCATCTCCAGCCTCTCAGACGCTGCCTCCTTAGTCTCCTCATTCTCCATGAATTCGTTATCTTCTTCTAAAGGAAACTCCTCTTCAAGCGTGGCCTCTATCTCATCCTCTATGTTGCCTGCATCTTCATCCTCTTCTTCGTTTTCTTCCTCCTCATCATTTCTGGACTGATGAGTAAGAGACAGAAAGAAAGGGGTTAACCCATGATGGATAGGGGGATGATGGTGGCTATAATTCGTTTTCTTACTTTTGATTTGGCCTCCTTTGTGAGTTCAGCCTTTCTTTTGGCAATGTTTTCCTCCTGTGCCAGAGAGGAGGTCATTATCAGGACAGACTGGAGGAATTATGCTTCATATTGAACTTAACAGAATAATTATATTGTATCTAGTGATCACTTGCTTACCCGGCTCTTTTTCCGTAAATCCCGAAGTAGATTAAGCTGTGCTTCATGGCGGTTGCGGCGCTCACACCAGCTGTCTAGGTATGTCGGCAACAGGCGTTTTTGAACATCCGTGACGTCCACTGACATTATTACGACAAGGTCAGGGAAAAGCTGGAACTGTGACATGTACTGCACCTCATCAGAATCGAAAGGGAAGCCTTCCAAAATAAAACCTGTAGACCTACAAAGTGGAGAATGTTTGGGTCCAAAAATACCTTGTTGTGTCAGGTGTACAACACATTTAAGAGATTATTTATTTCTTGTTTGGGAAGCACACTTTTTCTTCTTTTTGTAGAAAGTAACTATTAATGTAAATTGCTGCTGTGTGTGTGTGTGTGTGTGTGTGTGTGTGTGTGTGTGTGTGTGTGTGTGTGTGTGTGTGCACCTACTTGTATGGTTCCTGTTTCCAGTACGGTGCAATAACTGTGTCCAAGATCTGTGAAGGTAATGGATCTCTTTCAGAGAGATAGGCTTTGATGGCTTTTTCATCCTCAGTAAGGACCACTTCCGGCTGTACACACAAAAGCAAATACACAATAATCACCACAATTTAGGCTCAGTACTACTGGAAATCTTGCGACAGGGAAAGCAGCCGACCTCAATGTCATTCTCGTTGATGGAAGTCTCCTCTGTCTCCTTCTCATGCTCCCCTCTGGCCTCCTCTATGAGTGCTTCCAAGTCCTCAGGAGATTCTTCTGAAGACTCTTTCTCATCCGCATAAAGTACAGGCTTCTTTGTCTTGGCCTTAATGAGCATTTGGAGTTGCTCCCTGAACTGAATATGGAAGAGGCCAAGCTGCTGGGCGAGCCACTCACCATTACTGGTCTTGCCTGAACCTCTCGTGCCAAGCAAAAAGATCCGCGGGGCAGGAGGCTTAGATAGAAGAACATAATAAACTTGTTAGGGACCTTTTTTGTATTCTCTTACAATTCCTTTTTCTTCCTTTTTATGTCAGCTTGTACCTTGAGTGGCGACGTCTGTCCAACAAAATTACCAGGGTTTTGAAGAAAGTAGTCCCTGGCTTCTTGGTTTGAGAAGTAGAAGGTCTTATCGCGGTACTTGGCTGCAATTTCATCCGTACATGGCAACAGGATGTTGGAGTTCTTCAAGGCCACTGGGCAAAAATGAAGGGAATCGCCTAATAATCTCTTGACTGTTGTGTCCGCCTGCTATGATTGAGAGGAAGGATACAGTATACTGTTAAATATTTGTTTATATTATCAATCAACAACAAAGCAGTCAAACTAGCCTGTAGCTTCAGCATCTTCCATTTTAAAGTCAAAAAAGACATCTGTGTGAACTGACTTCATCCTCATCCTCTGCTGCGTCATTGTCACTGCTTCCTTCCTCGGCTCTCTCCAGCCCAGCTAAGGCCTCCATATCTTCTGCCTCCTTTTCCAGGTCCATTGCTGATAGTTCACAGGAAACATGCTCAAAGGGTTCTGAAAATATTGTGCAAACACCAGACTAAATTAGGAGTTTTTCTTACCAAACTTGGCATCTGTTAGTCGTATAAGTCACATTATGGGACAAATCCTTCAAAATACAAAATCTATTTAAAGTAAATTATATTTATAGTTAATCTACTTGAAACATTTAGGAATTTTATAACACTTACTTTCCATTTGAAGCACAATTTCTTGAAGCAGGTCCTCAGGGCTTTTGTCACCTATCTCTAGTACTGAGCGGGTGACAGTTGAAGCGGACTGCATTTGGTCCCATTCGGACAAAAACTGATTGAGTTTCATTTTGTAGTCATTCACATCAGGGCCATCTGGATAACCTGAGTGCAACCCTGCAGGCATGGCCTCTTCCTCTTCTGGCTGTTTATTGGTTCTAACATTTAGAGAAATGATGAACAAAAGCTGCATGAACAGTCAATTTCAGATAAAACATCAAACTTGACATGCACCTGCACTCACAAGGCCGGTTTCTCCTTCTCAGATTGTTCATCCTGCAATCTCGTACCGAATGCTTCCTCCACGCTTTGCTTGTTCGCCTCATACAATCGCTTAAAAACTGTAAAACAATGAAGTACAATGGTACATAAACATTGATGGTATTGATATGGACTCAAGTATAATGAAACTTGTTTGTGATGCATTGTGTCTGTGCCTTGTACCCTGACTGCCATCACTGTCTTTGAGACAGAAGAGGAGGTCTGGCAGTATTCCAGCGTGCTGTAAGGCATTCATTTGGGACACGTTCTTGGGAAAGTTGTCAAGCACCCATCCAGTCCTGACATCCGTACCAGCGCCAGCCTCTTCAGTCTGCAACATCAGAGATATTAACAACACCACTGCAAACTTTATTCAGATGTTTAATAAATAATTAGTGATATGGTTTGAACCGTTACATCATTTATATGAATGGTTAACATTTCTGTTAAATATATCTCTTACAAATAACTTACATATATTTGACCAGAACATTCACAGAAATATAAAGATGGCATGGCCATAGTTTAAAACCAAAAGCTGTAATTGCAGCTGCTATGTTTGAGATGACATACCTCATTTATGCGCTTCTCCAGAACCTCACCATACAGACTCAAGGGAGATGTGCTCATATGTTTGGCTTCTTCCAGCGCAGTGAGAACCAAGGCTTGTACCTCTGGATGATCCTCTGTCACTGGGAACAGCAGAAAGCATTTGCAAACTTAATCTCTCAAACTGAAATCCAAAACACACAACACAGCGTTACCAGACCACCAATTGTGATGTGTACAGTTCTTATTAAGATTTTAAAATGCACACGTTATCCATGTTTATTTGTCTGCATGTGAGAAAGATCATCTTACCTTCAGTAGAATTGGTTTCAACTGATGAAATACAAATATTTAAAACATTAACATGACAGAACAAGTCTCAACAACTACAAATATTTAAATAACGATTTATACTTTCAAGAGCTGATGTGTGAAATAATATTTGTAAGTTAAATAGTTTAAAAAATATGATGATGATGATGATGATATCGAAAAACCTCAGTATCAAGGCACTCAACTTGCCTGAATTCTGCTTCATCTTCATCTTGATTTTCTCTAGAGCGACCTGTGTTGTTTCCTCTTTGATTTTATCAAGCCTCTCTTGCTCAACCTTAGCCAGAACCGGTTGCACCAAAGCCTCCATATCAAGCACCAATGCATTGTAGTGCTGAGCTAAAAGCTTACATAGAGTGCTTTTCCCTGCCAGGGGAGGACCAATTATAGAAACTCTGCAAGGGGGCCTTGGCATCGGAGGAAGTAAGTACCGTCGGGGGTTCTTAAAAAACTTCTGGTAAGCCTCCTGAGATGAGAGGACGTACATTTTGTCCTGGAAGCTGCACAGGAGTTAAATGAGAGTTGGTTGAAATGGACAGTCTTTCTTGTAGATATTGGGTAGATTCCCAACTGGCTAGTGCCTAAAAAAGATCCCTTACCCCACACATAAATCAGGCTTGCCAAGAATGACCTTGCCTTCACTCAGAGCAACAGGACAAGTTTGGCCCCAACGACTTCTTCTCCATCTGAAGCCAGGGGCCACTGTCCGGGTAGAGGACATCATTCTCATTAGGTCCTCCTGGAAAATCATGTGTCATTATTGCCCGTGTGTTAATAGCTCAAATGTAGATTGTATAAAATAAATTAAATTATGAATATGACCAAGAATGCCGGACCGTGTCAACTTCCTCCGGTATTTCTTCATCATCAGCCTGATGGAGGAGTACTGGAATTGAGACAGTCTTGATTGCCATGGATCCAAGACGCGACATCACAGACTAGACACAAAAACAATTTAGCCAACAATATACATGGTGGGTTCATCATGGACATTTATGCTTAGACAAACACAACACAGGCACTTTACAAATTCAGATTCAAGACAGCACCAAATGACATTGCCTGCTATTAAAAAACACACAATCAGTAAAAGAACGTATGGATATGCATTCTTTTTCTTGCTATTTATCTTGTTTGTAATATTGTAGCTGCAGATGATATATTTATCATTTGTGGTAGTACCAAGTGCAGCTCTTCAGATTTGTTTTGTCCATCCAGCTCCAACAGGTAGAGAGGGTTGTGTTCTGTCATGTAGTCCTTACAAAGAAATACATTTTATATCAGGTTTTCTTTTTTTTCAGAAATTATATCTAGGATAATACCTCACACATCACCGTTCTGATTTCAACAAAACATGGTATGACATGGGATTGTGAGCTTTCTTTAATGGTATACATCATTCATAAATGTTTTTTGCCCCACCAGAGCTGTCTTAAATGTATCTAGTAAATGCACATAATCAAAGAAAGATAAGTGACATTCTGTTAGAAATGGATGAATTAATATGTGACCCATTGGGAAAACTGGGAGCCCTGGCTAACTTACCTCCAGGGGTCTGAGCATCGTATCTTTGTACATGTTGATTCTATGTAAAGCATTTTTGTCCAAATTCTCAGGTGTCCACACCATGTTGTCAATAATATCCTTTTGAAGTTCTTCAGTCCCTGCCTGCAAGCAAACAAAAACCACATATTTGAGTAATAGGAAATTATGAAAACGTTCTTTTTTAAGGTTTGAACATAATAGTGTTTTCCCTGAAGTCACACCTGCTTTTCATCCTCCTCATCCTCCCCTTCCTCATCTTTGTTCTCTTTCTTCTTGCTAAACACATCCTCACGCATCCACTGATCCCTGTTGTACAGCTGCCCTGTCTCCGGGTGCTGCTTCAGACCTGAGAGCCGTCGGGCAAGGTCTTTGTCTGCACACTGGTGGAATATTGAAGTGTGATACAAATCTCATATGCTGTACGCAAAACATTTTCAGAAAACAAGTGAAAGGTTTATTCAAATGTGTACAAATTGTTGCTTCATGCATGAACAACTCAAAGTAGAAAACATGTGGATAACCTTGATGTTGATGATGAAATCAGGAGGAAGCTTAAGGGTTTTGATCAGCTCAAGCTGCTCATGAATCTTCAGACACTCTTCTGACATGAATGGCAGGCAGCTCAGGACATAACCTGTATCACAACACTTGTTATCAGGTGATAAAGCTCAACTAATAGGGTTTTGAATGACATGCTGCTGTGAAAAATGTGCAATTTGCATTTAGTGACCACCATTACCATAGTGCTCAACATCTGCTGAGTTAAGCCTGGCGAGAAGCAGCTGGAGCACCATGTTTTCTGGCACACTTCTCCCCTCAGATAAGATATTTAAGAGCTAAGACAGTCAGAAGAAAATCGATTCATATTATAGACCATACAAAAATGTAAATGAAAAACACATGACGTTGGAAAGATCAGTTTTCCTTTCTGTCTTAGGACTGAGAAAGTTATACTTACCTCTATGCCTTCATTTGTTTTATTTATAATGTGTGTGTTGAGCAGATCTGTATCTGAAATATTAGAAAAGCTGGTGATATCTTAACTCTTTTGGGACAAAGACCAGAAATGGTATCAAGCAATTTTACTTACCATCTATCAAGATGCATTTCCAGGATTCTGCTATTCTTCTGGCTAAAGAGGATTTGCCAACACCCTGTCACAGAGAAAGGCACAGAATTGAAGTCACTGGTTTATGTGACACTGTATAAAAGAAGAAAATACCAACTGTGGCTGTGGTTGTGTGTGTGTGTGTGTGTGTGTGTGTGTGTGTGTGTGTGTGTGTGTGTGTGTGTGTGTGTGTGTGTGTGTGTGTGTGTGTGTGTGCGTGTGTAAGTATTGGTTTGTTTGTGTGCATGTCAGTAAAATAAGGGGAAATTACCGGTCTTCCAACTATGATAAAGCAAGTAGGTTTTGCAAGAAGTGTCTCTCTCTCAGCTTCATCTTCTATCAGGTTGTCCACCAAACGGTCAACTTCAGCGTAGTAAATATCGATGCACGGTTAATTAAGTCATAAACAACAGTTAGCTTCTCTTTAAACCTAGATATTCGATCGTTAACCTGTCATGTTACCTGTCATGCTACTTACCATGTTTTTGTGGCATTCTGATATCCACTTTTCCTGTTTATCTGTTTAAACTTGTATCATCTACATTACCTTTTACGTTTGCTATCCAAGGTTAATAGTCAACGGTAACCCTAGTAACCGTTAACAAACTACTTGGGAGAAGGGGGGTTGACTTTCTACATTGTAAGGAGCTAATGCTAGTGCTAGCTACTTTATGGTTACTTCAAAGTACGTTTTGTCGTTTTAGGCGTTTGTGTATTTACAGTTAGAATTATTTATAAACAAGTACAGTAGGTGCTATCTGCGAGTTGAAGAACACAAAGGCAAAAACGAGCACTTTCATTTAATAATCGCATTTTCAGACATTTAAGTATTTTTGACTCTGCGGGCCACCGTATCAGTTGACTGAACTATGTCACGACAGTCACCTGACTCAAACAACTTATGTTCTCTTATGTGCTAGCACTAAATATTGGACTTTATATTAAAAATTAACGAACTAAAAACCTTTAAAAGAGTTATATGTTCTACCAGAGGGTATGCGGGTTTGTCATCTTATCTGGCGAGTATTTGTGGCGAACGCAACTACTTAGCTAGCTAGATTAAT
Organism: Notothenia rossii; assembly: GCF_949606895.1. Taxonomy (NCBI): domain Eukaryota; kingdom Metazoa; phylum Chordata; class Actinopteri; order Perciformes; family Nototheniidae; genus Notothenia; species Notothenia rossii. The sequence goes on from NC_136906.1 coordinate 67,801,217, forward strand.
TGGTGAGTACTGAGTGACACGCTACTTAGCCACAAAACAGCTCGAAAATATGATGCATACAGTGGTTGGCAGTATGAGGTTTACATGTGTACACATGGTCTCTTTTGTATTTTATGAAGTGAAGCAAGTGTAGTTTTATATTCGGTTTCCTTCGCCTTGCAGCTCTTCAGTTGTTCCTCCTGGATTGTGATTGGAGAAAACAGGGATAACAATGCCTCAGTCGGCGGCTACCTCGATCAGTGGGATCCAGAAGATGGTTCTGTATGAAACCAGAGCCGTAAGTCTGTCATGATCTCTATGCTGTGTTTATCACTGTTTCCTCATGACTTGCTAAATGTCTGATCTGTCTGTTCTTTGGTTACACCTGCTAGTAGCCAACAACATCTCTCTAAATTACATCACATGTCCATCAAGTGTTTCCGTCTCTTGGTGCTTCCTGATAATGTTAGAACATAAACCAAGAGCTGAATGTGAAAATGTGTTGGTCAAAGGATTGTTACCCTAACACACACCACTTCCTAATGTGCAGCTTCACTCTTTTTAATCATTCAAACAACCAGACATTCATCACTTGTTGTTATAGGAATCTATCGATCCTGCTGAAAATGTGGACTCTAGTGATGGATGAGGTTATTTCACTGATGTAATACAGACATGATTGCATTTTTTTGTAGCTTTTTGGAAAAGGTTATATTGCAGAATGTATAATACCTTTTTGTTTTTTTAATTCACATGCATTTATGTATTTGTACTTATACTGTATACTGGTTTAACACAACTGCACACAACGCCAACACATTTGCATGTCTGCAGCCTACATATTTATGTGTGCTTCTGACTCCATATGCCAGCTATCTTTGTGTGACAACTTTGTTACAGCCTTCCCAAACCCTATACAAAAGTATTTATAAACATGAGAACCAGGGGAGATTACACTTATATTTTACCATCAAGAAGAGGAAAGGAGCATAAGCTTGCATTAGGGTAATACATTTGAACCATTTATTACAAATGTGAGAATTTGTCTTTTGCATCCTTAAAGTTTTTTTATATTTAAACTATTTTAAAAAGTATCCTGGACCAATCTTCCAACTTAGGTGGTTCTACTTAAGCCTCTCTCTAAATATTGATGTTTTACTTTCTGCCAAAAGAGCAATTCATTTTTAAAGATGCAAGTCTTACCTTTGAGTGTAATCACCCGTCAGCAAACACTAGATGGCAGCAAAATATTTGCTAGCGACGAGTAAACTTGAGTCTACTTTGATTTCCCATGACTTTAATAGTGTCAATTAGAGGCTCTAGAGACTCTTGACAGTCCGAATGATTATCACATTTTTGAAAGACAAAATGACCTCCAAATATTTACTTAGTTTCTGACAAGTTAAAATGTATCCTGCTTTCCCTCTTTTCTAATCTGCTGTTGTTGTTTTGTTTGCCAATCCCTTTTTCATAAAAGGTTTCAACAACTTAAAATGATAGAAGGGTTAAATAATTATGTGGTATAATGGTGTGATTGATGGCTTATCAATGGTCGCAAACACGAGACGGTAATAGGAAAACATTTGTCACAGTTGAGCTATTATCATTTTTTATTGCACCTCTGTCAGCCCATTTTATTTAACAGTGGACAAACTGACTGTCTAACTATTCTGGATAAAGAGGGCTCCATAAGATAGTGGGAACAGGACAACATGGCTTTAATGGTTGCAGACTGTACTGATACATGGTGTATCGTTGCAGACTGTGCTGATGGTGTATCAATACATAATTTAATGTTCTTTAGAGGACAGCAAATCATAAGCTATCCAACAGACAAAGTGTGAGAAAAATAATGACTTCAGAAAGTCATACAGCACAAGTAAGACACAAATTCAAAGATTGAACATATTAGAATGTAGCCCTATGATCAAATATGTTCCCAAATGTTTTCACAAATGTAGTTGCTATAATCATGGTATATTTTCTCATATATTATTATATGATGCGTATCTCTCTTGGAGTCCTTTTTATATATAATTTCACAGGCTTTTTAAACATTAATTTCAACCTGGGTGGCTCGTTGTAGATAGAAAATGAAAAAAAGGCCTAAAGAATGGCTTGTAATAACATATGTAAAAACATATTTTGTTCAATGTTCCTAGAAGCAGCTACTGTAGGTAGGCTATATGGCAAACATCAGCTCTGCAATAATAGATGGTAGTTATAATGAATTCACGCATTCATGTTTGTCTTTCAGAGGTATTTTTTGGTAGGGACCAATCAGGCCCAGACCAAACACAGAGTCCTGAAGATTGACCGCACAGAACCCAAGGACCTGGTCCTAATTGATGATAAGGTAAGTGCTGTGTTTCCACCAGAATTAGCACAGTGCTAATGTATATGCTTATGTAATACAGTACAGCACGCTTGAGGTACAATTGTACAATCACTCAGCCTTTCCCAAGTGTATTATGGATGACAGAAAAGTTGATTAATGCTGCATACTCCTCCTTTTCTTTTCTACAACTCATTACCAGGATCTATGAGCTGAGATTTGATTTGTTTATTCGTGTTGTTCGGTGATTATAATTTTGATGTGTTTTCTATTATGAAGCGTCCATGAATAAATATCCATCACCCCATGCTCTCATTGCTGCAGATATAATACTGACCTACAGAAACCCTGTTGGTTTGCATTTGATTGGCATAGCAGATTGTTTTATAAACCGTGTGTGGAAGCTTGTGATTGAGTAGTCGAGGTGAGCAGGTTCAAAACGCAGCCTCGTCTATCACTCTCTCTCAGTTCATGTATGGAAAGCTAGCATTCATAATGAACAGGGTGCATGCATAGAACCCTTTTTATTACTGAGATGGATAAAGATGATATGGCTAGCTGAATGTCAAATAACTTATTGTGTTTAGCATTCATATGACTCATTGCATATTGCAGATGAATGCATTTAATTCCATATAAAAAACATACACAAATACATTTAGTTTTTTTAGTATAGTGCATGTATAGTTAATGTTTCTGTTGCACCTGTGCTAGAATTATAATTATCATTATTATAACACAGATGTTGTTTAATTAGTGCAATATTACAGGATTAATGTTTGATTAATGTTTGACTTAATTGCATCTCTTAGGATCAATTTTAAACCATCTTCTAGAAAATGTGGGATCATTGATTGTACAAGGCCTGCTTGAGATTTACTTAAAATTACACAGAAAAGATTGGAAAGGAACCACAAACTTAATTCAGAGCCAGTAACACTTGTAATTACAAATGCTTTGTATTTGTTTTTGTATTTGTTTGTAGCATGTGTACAGCCAGCAAGAGGTTCGAGAGTTGCTTGGCCGTCTGGACCTGGGCAACCGCACCAAGATCGGCCAAAAGGGGTCCTCGGGCCTGTCCAGAGCTGTCTCAGCCTTTGGGATTGTGGGTGAGTACAATCCCCCGACCCTTTTCTTCACTGTCATGGCAACAGCGCTTCAAAGCCAAATTAGGGCAACAAATACCTCATTTATAGCATTGGTTCTTCTTTGTGTATCGTCCTGGTTAGGCGTACAATAAGTGCTGGACACTGGGGAAAAACTAAATAAAAGAAACACCTGGCAGTGCATTGTATTTCTCTACAACCTTTGCCTTTGTGAAGCTTATAATGTTTTTTTTTTTTTCAATGTACTCAATTTTCAGGGTTCATGTCATAACCATTGATGGGGTATTCAGAAATAACGAGAAGCCTTTTTCACATGTCAGTGCTTTCCCTTGCCTTTTGTTGAAGGTCATGTCAAATTAAATAAGAAATATTATTTGAAAGAGTTATTTAAAAAACACATTGGTGATAAACAGTGCTTATTTAAAACATATTTTATGTTATTTTCTTTTAAATAACTTATATTATTATGATCCTTTTTACTTGGGCTCAAAAGTGTATTGTTCTGTTGTTCAAAACAACAACATAAAATACCATCTTATTCCCAAGTGGGCTACATAAATATCTTAACTTCTGTTAAGACATTTAATTTTGAAACCTGTTTATAGCTTTGGGAAAACTGTTGAATTATAGTCTCATACATCAGTCTTCATTTGTTTTGGAAGGAAAAATTGCTCATCTCCTATTTGCCTCTTTGTCATCACTTTGGTCATTGCCCTACAGACTCTGTTCCACTCTCAATGCTTAGGTTTATTTAAAGCTTTATTTGGTAGGTCAACTCGTTCTACCTGTCTGCTCCAAGTCAAGGCTTGTCACCTGTATGCAACTGATGTACAGCCCGCCCCAGTGGCTTTCTACAGAGTAATTGGTGTGATTGAGCTGTTCGATTATGTCATTAAGTCCTGACCTACATTTTGTGTTATTGAGAACCTTATTGGTGAAATAAGAACCAGGCTTTCATATTTGTATATTTCTGCATTTTTTCTCACCCAAAATGACCCTGATTAAAACAAATCAATCAATTGTTTATTCAGATAATGGAAACAACATTTTAGCCCAACAATCACATGTGAACTCCTCTAACTCTAACTGGAGCCAGGCAGCAAGAATGAAAAAAGACAAGAGAAAATCAAATCTAATATACGCATATTGGTAACTGAGTTAATGAGTACAAAAAGGAGAAGAACAAAAGAAAGAAAGATAATACACAAATAAATGGGCCCCAAAACTTAAAGAACAATGTTAAAATCACTCAAGAAAAAGTCAGGGGCTTACTAAAGTTCTGGGGTTTCTTCTTTGGGAGAGCATAAACGTCTGTAAAAAGGTCATGGCAATCACAAGCTACCAAAGTGGTGGACACACTGACTGACCTAGCCCTCCACTAACCACGCTATTAGTTTGGCTAAAAATAAAATACTAATGCAACAGTCTTGAATTCAACTTTAACGTTCATTTTGTGTGTGTGTGTTTATTGGCAAGGGCAAGGCATTTCCGCTATTTGCCAAAGGCCCTGTGTGTCATATGGAATAAAAATGTCTCAGCCATGTGGCTACAGTCTTTCCTGAGAGACCCTATTTCTGGCACTACTTTATTACTGTATAGCAACTACCATTACTGCAAGTAGAATGTGCCATGTTGCCAGTCTGACCCATCTCTGCCAGAAAGACACACAAAAGCCACAATAAAAAAAAAAAGTCATATTAAGTTCAAGGCTATAGTTCACAAGGTTCATTTATTCATAGTGCACCGTGAAAGATACCTCATAATGGAACATTTGAACACAAACCCATAATTAGTGTAAATGCTTCCGATTTACCCTCACTAGCCACTCTCAGTTCATATTTAATACGTTAAAGTCTGCAAAGGAGGAATCGTTTAAGCACTTGGATTGAATTAATATGGATTTATTTTTAAATAGGTTTCAGTCAAGTCAAAACTGTATATAAAACAATGCTATAAAACCACATTATGTGTTTTTTTGTAAATTGACCATACTGCTTTTCATTGCTCGTTATAAACTTTGTGGAAACCTAAGTATTATGGCTAAAACTGTTAATCAGTAACTTACACAATGTAAATATCTAGCATGAGTGTGGGAATTAGAAAAAGAAAGATCTCCAATTTAGCATTTTAAGACACCTCAAGACATGATGGGAACTTGGCTTGGGTCACAAAGAGCATTTATTTATCACGCAACAGAAAGCTTGAACTACACACCAACTGCACTGCAACGTGCACTTGCTGACTGACTTCATACTCACTGTCAACACACCCTCTCTAGCTTTTGCCTCTTATTCTCAACCGCACTTGCTTGCATAACACACAGAACTCACAAAGTAAATCCATATAGAAGTTTGCTACTTGTGTAACACACTTTAGCTTATAAAACATCTTCATTATTTGTTGTTGAGGCTTACTCCCAGTGGAGAGTCCATTGTAAGCCTGGTGGGACGTGGAGCTTGCTATTCACCGGTGGAAACCATCTGCCGAGTAGTAATCCCAGTTACTAGTAAATGTACCTTTTCACATGAAAAATCATCAGAGTGCTACTTTAACTTTTATTTTCTTTATCACTTCTTGTTATAGTGGAGCAGAAACTGTCAATTTGATGCATAATCTACTAAACACTGTTCCACTAATTGAAGAAAGTATGTTGATCAAAATGTACAAGCATAATATTTGATGAGATAATGTTGAGCCATGTGTTTGAGCTTATTCATTAGTTTATGTAATTGGTTGTTTCTTTGTCCACCGATTTACATCACACTGCATGCGCCTTTATTCTGTTTGTGAGCAGGAACATAATAACATCATTTATTTCACTAGTAATCTCTCAGCACAATGATAGAGCATCTGTGATCCAAATGATATCTAATTCTAGGACTTCTAATTCACTTGCAAAATTGCAAATGTGACACACAATAAAGAAGGTGTGTGTTGTATGCTCAATTACATAAGCTTCTGGGGCTAATACTACTATGAATATTCAGGCTATTAAAAAAACACATCCTTATGCACTGAATGTCAACAAAGAGACAATACCTCATCAAAAGCTGAAAGTCCTTTACTATGTTACGTGATACTGTCTTGGTTGATTCAAATTATGTAAGACTTCATGGTTTGGAACAGATAGATAATATATATTGAAGTAGAGTATGACACACACTCATGATTCATCTCTGCAAATGAAGGTGTTCTCTTGTTTTTATTGTCAAAGCTGTTGTAGATGATTCGCTGGCAGCAGAAAGGTTGACCTTTCAAAAGTGGCTGCTGAGATGCTTTTTTCTGAACTTCACTTGTGTAATATAAATTACTCAAGTTATGTCATGGCCATAGGCTGTTAGCTTGTGTCCATACTGTTTCTCTGGAAGACAGTCCACATTAACTCATTGGATGTTAATATCTAAAGTCGTTAGAACAATGCATTTTCCTAGGTGACTTATCAAGGCAAGGTTTATTTATATAGCACCTTTCCACAGAAGGCAATTCAAAGTGCTTTACAAAAATGAAAGACATTAAGAAAATGGCATTTAAAAACAGTAAAAAGATAATAAAATAAACATAAAAATACATGGATAAAAGTTACAGTGCAGTTTTTAAGATAAGAATAGTTCAATTAAAAGCAGCGGCAACAATTAAAGACTTCAGCCTGGATTTCAAAGTAGTAAGAGTTGCAGCGGACCTGCAGGTTTCTGGGAGTTTGTTCCAGATGTTTGGAGCATAATAACTGGTCCAACAAGCCTCATCTGTGTTGGACATGTTTGGAAAAAACTACGGTAATTGTATCTGCAACAGTTGAAGGACTGTCTAACATTTGATGCAGCCTGCTTTACCACGTGGTTTCACCCTCTTTGTTTATCAGTGACTAAACCCCGAGTAATAATCCTATTTTAAAAAAAAAAAAAAAAAAAAAAAAAAAACTTGGACAGCCATGTTCCTCCACCTCCTCCTGTTGCTCCAATGGCATTTGCAAGATTGAACTGGGCCCACATTTCCCCCAGATCATCTGTCTCATGCGCTGCTGTCAGGACAATTTCATTTAAAAGATTTTGAATGTATACTTCTTCTTTTTTTTGCAGGGTTTGTACGTTTCCTCGAGGGCTACTACATAGTGTTGATCACCAAGCGCAGAAAGATGGCCGACATTGGCGGCCACTCCATCTACAAAATTGAAGACACCAGCATGATCTACATCCCCAATGACTCGGTCAGGGTTTCACACCCTGATGAAGCAAGGTACTTTTTAAAAAGGATCTCCCATATATTCATTCATACAGTAGTACCTTATTTTTACACTCACTGGACTACTTTTATTCAAGAAATGGTAATATATTTGTTGGATGATTTTTGCTATTTTGCTAAAACACGCTTTATTTTCATGTGCTGTGATTGTCTTCCTAAGTGTTTGTGCTCCCGTCTTGCTCCTCTTTACTTTAATCTGCTAGTTATTTAATATGTTCTTCTTATATGTAAATAAGATCCACTTTTACATAGATGTTGCAACAGAAATGTTACAATGTTGGATCCACTAAGATTTCTGTAAAACTTTCAACACTACAAATCAGATTTCAATGCCTTCAGACGAATGCAGCAGCAGCAGCAGCGGCAGCAACACATAAAACAAGCAGAGAAAGATCTGGTTGCATATATTATCTCAATCATTATAATTATACCTATAGATTGGCTATACAGATGCTTTTTTCTGGTACTTTTTTAGATGTGTGTACGACTGACATCGTTTTTGCTCTCCTAGATATGTGCGGATCTTTCAGAACGTAGATTTATCCAGCAACTTCTACTTCAGGTAAGACACATACTCAGTCCACACATTATTTGTTATTATCACTAACTCATTAACATTAATGCTGTCAAAATTATTGCGTTAACGGCGTTTAATTAATTTTTTGAATTAATTGCGTTAAAATATTTAACTCATTTAACGCATGTGCAGAATGGCCCGCCCCATACATCCCACCAGTGGCAGCGCTGGGGTAGGCTACAGCCATACCAAGAAATGGCTTAGCCCCACCTTAGCCCCACCATGAAAAATGATGTTAAAGTAAGCAAAATAAAGTCCGCCAATTTGCGCCGAGTAAATTGCACAGACAGCAGTTAGTAAGATTGATTTCAGTAGCCACTAGTCTGGAAATACCGAAGAATAGAAACGGTTTTGAAAACTTTTGTCACGTAGTGATCGTCTTCTCAATAGAACATCTTTGATAATGTCTTCTGGCCAATCAGAATCAAGATAACGGCGTGGTGTTGTTGCAGGAAGTCCCGACGCGGAGAATACTTTTTCTTTGGTACATCTCTATATACATCGATACACCATTACGTGTTGATTTCTATCAACACGTAATGAAATACGACCCCACGGTTTGATGATTGATAGGTGTGTGGGCTGTCTTTCATTTTGACACACAGAACAATGTTATAATAAACATACATACTTTATGTTAAATGGATATATCCGCCTTCTTTCATTTATCTTTCCATTCCCACAACAATATAGGCCTACATAAAGAAATGGCATATTTTGGACATAGTTCGAATGGTGATTAATCATGATTAATTAATTTTTAAGCTGTGATTAATCTGATTAAAAATGTTAATCGTTTGACAGCCCTAATTAATATACATAAAATAAAACGTTTTGAAGGATATACCACCTGCCCTCCATAAGTTAATGTATTACCTACATTTTGGAGAAGCTTGGGCTATAATAAAGCCACAAGGATTTTTGATGTCCAGATCTCAGATAAATACTAGCAATATTTTAAAATTGCTTTAATTTTCCTGTGTCCTCTCTAGAAGCGTGCCCTTTTGTTGTATTCATAAGAGTCTATTTTAGTATAAAATTGTGAAGTGGTGCAAAAATAACCCTGTATTGATCGAAAAATGAGGAAAATTACATTTTAGACTTTTTGTTCCATTTTTAGATTAAGTTGTCATCTTCTACATGCGTATTTTTTCTAACAAAAGCTAGCACGATTTGTCACAACTCAGTCTGGTCTGACATACACATCTCTGTAGCGTTGCTCAGTGTTAAATTCACCCTGGGACAGTACAGACTGTACACTTTAAATGATATACTGTTGTGCCCTGCAGCTACAGCTATGACCTGAGCCATTCGCTGCAGTACAACCTGACTCTGCTGCAGAGGCCTTATGAACTGTGGACGTCACCAACTCTCCCCGCTGAGGAAGAGGTTCAGACCCAGAGCAAGAATGACGGCTTTGACATATTTGAAGATGAAGGCCTGCCTACTCAAGGTGAGTGGCTGTAAAGGAATAGCCCTTATATTCGTTGATATTTATCTGTTTACTGCAGATTCGCCTGTTTTATTCTCATTGAAGTCCATTGAAAATAACTTCATTTGTGGCTTATGTGTTCTTCCATTATTATATACCTATTGTAATACCTTAACACAAACTTAATACATGTTTCTAAATAAATCTTGTTCCACTTTTTATTTGTCACTTTCTAACAGATTATTTGTTCTGACCCCTTTTCAGTAAAATAATGCTGAGGTTTTGTGTGTTCCTTTTCTTCCTCCACAGTGGTTTATGGCCTCCAGAACGAGCCGTACTACAAGTACGTGTGGAACGGAAAGCTACTGGAACGAGTCAAGGACATCGTGCATCATGACTGGCTCATGTATATTATCCACGGCTTTTGTGGCCAGTCCAGTATCCTTTGAGCATTGCAGAAATGTTCAGCTGTTGATTTTATGTGCATGGGTTTTTTTTAATTGCCATGATCAACTTGTTTCTTTGGGTTTTAAAAGAAACTAAAACAAATTAGCAAAACTAACTGCCTGTATCTTGTTAGGACTCAGCTATCTCTCACATTGTTGTTATTTGTCGGCACTCCCCCTCATCTCGTAGCCTCAGCATCACTTGTTGAACTGCAAACCGCCTCTTTCAAAGCACGTGGGTTACACTCTGAGTGTGAGATTCACCACTAAACTGCAGAAGCAATTTGTGTTTGTTCTTAGGGCTTTTTTAAAGCAAGTTTTATTATCAAGCAATGGTTTTGCTCATCAGGTGTGTAAAGACTGGCAGTTTTATAATCACATCTGTTATCTGTAGGGAAAAAGCAGCAACATTGTTAATAATTAATCAGATAAACCACATGGTATTTTTATCAAAACAAATCCTGTGTTTCTACATGCATACATAAATAATTTTGGTGTCTTTCAATTCGCCGCTTCTATGGATCTAACAATCTGCATACCGTGGTTATTAGTATTACGCTCCAAGTGAATAATATCCTCTGCTTTTTGAGAAGCTGTTGTAGTATTGATGCATGGGTTACTGCTGCAGAGTGGCTTAAGTCTAGACTAGAACTGAGTCAACAGTTTGATTTATTATAGTCAAAGTCTGCCTTAGGTTTCAGATCCCAATCATTTACCTTCAAGTCTCCTTTGCATAAATCACATTAGGAGTGTAAAATATGTAGTTTTTTTGTCTCGGGTCAAAACAAGTTAGTCTTTCAGCCGTTTATTTTAATGAGTTTATATTATAATTGCAGTTTTTGAGCTGCAGTAGCCAGATAATCCAAACTGCATTTACAGTCAGTACTGCTATCAACAATTGTCAGGCAGCATGCTGCCACTGAGACATTGTGTGGGCGCTTTACAGTGGAGATGGTTCCTGGAAACTGTTTGGCCTTCATTGCGTTTTTTCTGAGCATGAGAGAAAGGATGTGTGCAATAAGAGGAGACTTGGCGGATAGATACAAACAATTAGACAGGGTTTCTTTAATTTTTGGGGAAAAAGTGCCAATAAGGAACAAAGGGAACATTGAAAAACTTTGTATGATTTGTTCATTTTTTTAATCCTAAATGTTCATCGGGTAGATAAGAATGCTTCTTATGTGTGCACATGAAACACAACTAATAAAAAAGTGGATATTCCACTAAAGTAGTTAAATAAAATTGCTATTATTTTAATTTTTTATTTTACTTAAATGTACTTTTTGCATACGTTTAGTTTATATTGATTTAAGATGCACAACACATATTTTTAAAAGAGGTAAAGCCAAAAGTATTAAGGGGAATAGAAAAATAAACACATTTTAAATGATTAGACCTGATGATGTGAATATAAAGTATGTGTGTTTTTAAAAGAGAAGTGATTGCGTCATGCTGTCAGTGTTGTATCGTTATTAATATTCCTTTACCCACCATCCACAGAGCTTCTGATATATGGCCGACCGGTTCACATCACCCTCATTGCCAGGCGTTCCAGTAAATTTGCCGGGACCCGCTTCCTCAAAAGAGGAGCCAACTGCGAGGTACAGCGGTTGCCGAGGCAACAGGGAAGAATAGATAGCGGAGGCAGGGCTGAGGTCCAACGGGATGATTGAGATGACTCAGGGTGATCACAGGGGGTTAATTTGACCCGCTGCCTCTTCCTTGAGTACGAGTGCCTGTGTGGGTGTGCTGTGGGAGGGACTTCATGCACTAAAACATACATTTCCTTCTATCCTGATATGTGGTTGGGCGCAATGTTTACTGTTTCCTACTATTCTGTTCAATGCCATATAAGTACAGTAGCTCTTATCCAAATGGAAATGATCTTTCATTATAGCATAATGTTCAACTTTCCTTCATCACAACAGACAGTTTGACATGTATAGTGCAGGAAAAGCACGTGTGTAGTTAATATTGTAAGGGATGTTCCATTTCCAAGGAAGATCCACAGGCTTTGAAGCAAATATTTGTAGTCTTTGAAGCAAATATTCGTAGTCGCCACACTTCAGTCACGTGATGCCATTGGGCCGAAAAGCACAGTGGCCATTTTGTCTAGGTTTGTTTAAAAGCTGAAGTTAAAAGAAGCAGAAGTTTATTATATGTTCGGGCGTTTTTGATAGTCCCACATCATCTTCTTCCACAGTTCAAGATTCAGATAGCCAGGATTCTTTGAGCCAGGAGTGAATCTAAAATTCTGTGGTCAGCGCCATCTGCCGATGAAGTCATGTAATTTAAAGGAAAGCTCCTAATGACGTTGGTTTTTGGTGCTTTTGTTTACTCAACCTTGGGCTTTGTTTTCTTAGTTTTTTTCTTTTTGCTTCCAGGGGGATGTGGCAAACGAAGTTGAGACAGAGCAGATCGTCAATGACGCGGCGGTTATGTCTTTCACCGCAGGAAGTTACTCCTCCTATGTCCAGGTGCGAGGTTCAGTCCCGCTCTACTGGTCACAGGACATTTCCACCATGATGCCGAAACCCCCAATACGATGTAAGACTCCTGCATTACCCATTCAATTGTATATGTTCCTAAATATTTGTATCATGGCTTGGTTTGTTTATTGGCTTTTTGGATTGTTTGTAGTGGGGTGGTACTAATCCAAAGGCATGTATGATTACCTAAAGTCAGGGCAGAGAGGAGTACAGCCACAGAAGCAAAACAATGTAATGTGCTGTGGATAAGGGAGAAGCTAAACATATTTAAGATGACTTATATAATACATTGCAATGTAATTACACCCTATATTAAGAGAGCCCTTACGAATGGGACCTGACACCATTATATTTCAAGGCAAAAAAGTACAGATATTCAAATTATAGTGTACACTTTAGCTGTTATTATGATATGGATTGTATTTATTTTGGTTCTAGTTGGCCAAAAAACAGTTGTGCTGCTGCCCCCATTCACAGTATTACATCGCTATGCTTCTGTGCAGTCACTCCTGTCTACTTTTCTAAACTAGTAGTTAGCTGAACTCCACCTACTGGAGGTAATACACTGACTATGCATAGGAACCTTGAACAACCCTGCTTCAAACAATCCAAACCACCTCTTTAAGGTGCACATCATCTGCTCTCTAATGGAGAATATGGAGAGTTGGCAAAGCTGCTCAGGCTTTAAAGGAAAATCTTTCTCTTATCCACTTTTCTCTGTAGCATAAAGAAAGATTATAGGTATATGTTCTAAGAGAGAGTAGGTATTTAACTGTGTAAGTTGATAATGCACATTGTAAATATTCTATCAGCAGCCCAAGACCAGAAGTAACCCTGTGGGGACAAAGGAAAAGTGTAATTGGAAACAACTGGAGATCGGCCTTATATCAGGGCCATCCTTTTCTCCAACAGGGCTATTGATCAAATCAAAATGAGAATAAAACAGGTGAAGGCAGGACGCCCCCCCCCGCGACCGGTTCATTTCTTTGTGTCCATTCCCTTCTCACAATATGAGCTGGATGAAAACACAAATCCAGGGCAAGAGGGTGGTGAACAGGTTCCTAAGTCTGATGACGTTGGTGCGTTCAATGCCTGTATGAAATTGTTACGACCCCCCCACACCCCAGTTCGCTCTTTAATTCATCCTCAGATGGCCTTTTTTTTTGTGTGAGATAGAGACACTGAGCGTGTCCCTGAGATCCCTCTTTGAACTATCCGTCCTGATCCTTAAAGACAGTCCTTATATTTCCCAGATGCACTGTCAGGGTATTTTTCACTTGGTGATTACATATAATTTGAAACAGTTTTTCATTGGTATTGGTATACTCATTGGCAATTCATTTTTTCATTCATTTTTTTTTTAACTATGTTTTGCATGCGATCAGTATCGATCTCCTCATCTAATCCTTGGCAAGAAAACAAATGGACGTATTTCCCATAACGCGTATTTTATTTTTTAAATGTTTAATCGTACTTACACTGGTGCTCTGCTTTTTAACTCATAGAGTGACACACAATCTAAAGCTAAATAAAACGCATGTCTGATTTTTCCTCAAAGACCTTTGGAGCTTTAAAAATAAAAAAACAGATGCAGACCGGTTATGTGATACTACCTGGAAGACGAATCTAGGTCAGTGTGTGAATTCGACCTCATCCCATCTTGTGTCACTCTCTTGGTGCCTGAGATAGCTCATTATTATACAGATGTATAAACTATGTATATAATGTGTTCATGGTGGCCCTGAAGTGCTCCAATGTCCTGGTCGTGCAGGAGACGACCTGGGGCCTCATTTATAATGCCTTGCGTAGGATTCACGTGGGAATGTTGCTTACGTAGGACAAAGCAAATAAATAAGCACAGATATTTTCCGATTCATAAAACACTGCGTACCGGCGTAGGACTTGCGTGCGGGACGTCCTACGCTGGTTTCCCTTTTTTATAAATCACAATCAACTGGAAATGCGGCGCAGCTTTTGCGGGCTTCACGTAACGCCCATATTTGCCTCTAAATAGTCAAAGAAACGCCCCGTATTAATATTCATTTTGACTTACTGCATGAAGAAGATAGCAGGAAATGACGACAGAACAGCTAAAAAAAGACATCTCACACCGTGTCAGATTTAGGTTCTTTTGGGGAGGTCGAGATAAATCATATTGTTTGGTGGATGCAGTTTGAACCAGAGAGTAGAAGCATGGAGGTCGGATCGTCACCAAAATAAATAAATAAGTGGTCCGAAAAAAGTTAATGACAAAATACACATAACCTTACTCAGGCAGTATGCTAGTGTGTTTATGCCGGGGACAGGAGACCCCCCCCCCCCCCCCCCCCATGATGAGAAACTGGGGAAATCGGGGGGATCCCTGCGGAGTGGAGTCAATTCATGTTTATTTTTTTATTTGGTGGTTAGGGTTCCAGCTGTTGATCAGCTGTGCGCAGCGTCTCCACTGCAGCAACTCTATATCCACCAGTTAAAAGAAATAAAACTAATATATTGAGTTGTATCAGCTACCAAATCTACCAAATATATATGTTCTTAGTTTCCATACCTCCTGTGTTTTACGAGCGACTTATCAAGTCTTAGCAAACGGCATGAAACATGATTAAACCATGCTCGTATCTATACAACCTATAGAAATACAAAACGGCCTCAGTTTAGACGTATTTCTGTCCTTCTGCTTACCGCATCATTTATGAGAATACATTATTATATATTAAGACAACATATTCGAGGTGGTTTTCAATAACATATCCGTATATATACTTATTTCTCCAAGTTATGTTTTTGTGTGCACTGAGTAGTCTCAAACAGGCGTTTGTTTAATCATTGGCTTCAATCAATTTTTGCAAATTAATTCTTCATATATGATACATGAGAGGTAACATTATATTTATGGTATTATTTTCACCTATTTCTCTCCATTCTTCCTTCTGCCAACGGTGTTGCAGTTTCTCGTCTCTCCCGTTGTTGTGCTTAGTGCGTACGCATGGGTCAGAGTTTGTGTGGAGGACCGCACGTTTTCCAGTCAAGTTTGTTTTTTATAAATCACAAACATTGCTTAGAAACTGGCGTACGCCATCTTTTGAGCGTACGCACCGTTTATAAATGAGGCCCCTGAACTTGGTTACTCTACTTCTTCTTTAGATACCAGTGAGCCAGTCTGCCCTATTTCCTTTAATTTGTCTTCTGGCTGCTCCACTGGTCCAACATGGCTGCTGGCTGCAGGTGTTGGGCTCCACAAGAGGAACTAAACATGATGTTAAAATAAAGAAAACCATTAACGATAAGCAGGATCAACAACAGGGGGGGAGGAAATACATTAGTTTGCTCATTCTATAGTTAAGTGTGCTGTTTGGCTGTTTCTTGAATTTCTCCTATTCAGCAGACATCCAGACACAATACAATGGCATAAGATATTTCCATTTGTTTAACTATTTTATACCATGCAATATCATGAGTGCCCTATATATATTTAACACTCTTTGTGATTTATCATTCAGTGGACCAAGCCGACCCATACGCCCATGTAGCTGCCCTCCATTTTGACCAGATGCTGCAGCGGTTTGGCTCTCCTATCATCATCCTCAACCTGGTCAAGGTAACATGCAAAGTTATTATTAAGTATATTCTTAATAAAACTAATATATATACTTACACCATCTAAGAGAGATGTGATGAACATTTAAATATATCACTTTTTTAATTCGGGAATGACAATGGATCACTAAAATAAATCATGCGAAGAGAAGGGGAATGGCTTTCAAAGAAAACATTTTTTTATTGGGGAATTGTTTCCTTGGTAACTGAAACTAAAACATGGGTTACTCACTATTGTCATTGGAGCGATGGCAAGCAAAAGTCCGATTTAATAAGATCAAGGTAGTGAGATATTTAAGTTTTCTTCAGAAAGACTGGCTTTTAAGTGTGAGTATTATGTAAGATATATAGATATATCTAGGGGTGTGTGAATATGCAATCAGTCAAGCACTGGATTTTGACTGGGGGGTAAGGTGTTGCTGTGGAGACTTTGATAATAATGTCAGATTTTCCCGGCAGTTTCTGCTTACCTGGCGTTGACATGGTAACGTTTAATAATCTTGGTCTGCTTTGCCCTTAAAACACATGCAGCAATGCTGAAAGGGAAGATAACACTGCACACACGCTTACCTGCACACACACAGTGCAAAGTATCACTAATAAGTTACTATACGCTAATAAAATGTCATCTTATTTAAATATTTTTTTTTTGTACAACTCCACAAGAAGAGTTGCATGAATGCATTATTCATAAGGAATAATCGCGTCATTACATTGTTTTATCTTCTTATCCATGTGTGTAAAACTGTTAGCAATGTCCTCTCAGGAACCAGTGTGCTACTTCTCATTTTTGCCCTTTCTTATTCACCAGCATGGACACACTCATGCAAACAGCTATTCACTCTTGGGTTTCAAGCTCATGTTGTATAGCAGACTTTAGAGGTCTACACAAGCTGCGGCCATGTGATATGTGCTGGCTGGATATACACAATACACCCTCTCTCTTGTCCCATGAGACAGTAGTAGGAGGAAGGATTTGTTAAGTAAGCATGAAACCATGACAGCCCTTCTCTCAACAGTGTTGACTTGGGTCAGCATGCTGTGTCAACTCTTGGATGTTTGCGTGGTTTCCTGATGGGTTCGAATGATAAGAGAGGAAGAAAACACATGGCCGAGCATGTGAATCGCCTTTCCTATCAGACAACTTCATTAGATTAGATTTGTTGTGACTGCCGGAGAAAATCTCTACTCTCCCCACCTACAGTACAAATATTCATTTTTATTCAGAACCTAATCAATACATTTTTCCAATTAATCAACAACAAAACATTTCTGCGAGAGAATCCATTCATATTTGGGAGCAACCACCAAACATAGAACCTGCCCACACAAAAGGAAGAGGAATTAAGATGAGAAAAATAATAGCAACACCAAATGTTACTATAAAGACGTATAAATAAAAAATATATATACATCGCTCATTTGATTTTTACGGTGTCCATGACCAGCCCCCCCCCCCCATATGTATAGCGTGACTGTACCTTCTCACACATAAAACTATGATTATTTCTGTGAACATCACATACATGTAGTACATGTGCACATGTTTCCTAGTCTTTCTTCTGTGCCTCATAAGGTGCGTAGAGAGTGTGTGTTTGTGTGTGTGTTTGTGTGTGTGTTTGTCAGACAGTATGACACACCCATGCCAAACGAATGAGGAAATGCATCGTTAATGTGAGTGTGTTGCTTTGCCACGGCTTGATGTGTGCATGTGCAAGCTGCTAAATGATGCTTCCAAGCCCATTATCAGCCAGGGTGATCAGTCATAAAGACACAATGTGAGGAGACATAACTTAATGGAGAAATGTCTTAATGGACTGTGTGACCACAGGTCAAAGAGACAAACAGGGGGTGTGTGAATGCATTAACAAAAAAAGTCTTATTTCTTTACAAATATTTTTCTATGAATTTATTCAACATCTAGAGCTCAGAAACAATAAACCAACAGCAGTCAAACTTTGTGGATGCCCTGATGTAAACTCGTTAAACATTTTTGAATGAAATATAGAAAAAGGGTCGTCTCAACCATACAAAAATAATTAGCACTTTTTACTGTAATAAGATTCTAAATATAAATATGAATTCACCTTCTAATCCCTCTCTTTGCGAAATACAATTCAATTTGCACCAATACCCCCTACAGTTACACTTATTATATTACAGTATATTCCCCACCAATCTGCATTCTCTCTCCTCAGTTCTGTGCTTTACATTTTCCATAAGTCGTAGTCTGAATGGATTCTGTAAATGGTTTCTCGCAGATCTATTTTTCAGGGTTTTTGTGGAGAAGACCTGAAAGGATCTCTGTGAATGCGTTTATTACAACCAACAGATTTCTTATGTTGATCTATACTGGTGTCCTTGTTGGACCGGCTTTGGTTGTTCTTTGTGGGTAGATTAAATCATACATGCGATACACATATATGTGTCTCTTTGTTGTGCTACAGAAACGGGAAAAAAGGAGACATGAGAGGATCCTGAGTGAAGAGCTGTACCCAGCTGTGATCAACCTAAATCAGTTTCTCCCTCCAGAAAACTGCATCGACTACATCGCCTGGGACATGGCCCGCTACACCAAGAGGTGGGGACTATAGATGAGCCGAAGTTTGCTTAAAACACAGCTTTTTTGATGTGTTAATGTTTGTTATTGTTACCCCAAAAAAGGATTTGCCCTGCCGTTAGCCAGCAACACTAACTAACTAAATGAAATACACAGGAAACTGGATATTTATTTGTGTATGTATTAGACATAATACAATCTTTAAAGTCCAACAGCAGATAGGATCCTTTTTACTGTGATTTTAAAGGTTGGGAGGTTAATGCAGTATAATAACTTGTGGTGGTATCAAACTAAATGTGAGAGCAAAGCTGTTTGCCCGAGCTAGTGTGGAGAATGATGAGCAGCACTAAATGGCTACATTACATCTAAATGTAAATTATAAAAAAATATATATATTTCAATATGGTATTGTTATCTGATATTTTCTGCCATTTTAAAACTTCCTTGAATCCTGTTAGGATCAAAGACTAAAGTTATGTCATACTCTGAACTCAGAAATTTTTAAACTTTTCCAAAAATGTTTCTCCACAGCAAAGTATTTTAAATATTCTCTTCTGATCAGTGACATAATCACTAACTAAAAAACTGATGGAAGATCAGTCATGTACATTGAAAGTAATGGCCCCTGTATACAGAAGCATTACTGTTCCAAAGCTCCAGAAACAAATAAAAATTCCTCATTTCTATTTCTCTTAGTAAGTTGTGCAATGTTCTGGACCGTCTGAGTATGATAGCCGAGAACGTGGTGAAGCGAACAGGTTTCTACATCAACCGCTCCGACTTCTACTGTCACACCGTCAGACCCGATGACAGGTGAGCCATTTCAGACTCCTAGCTTCAATTCAATTCAAATGACTGCATTACAATTCCATATAAAAGAGCGAGAAAGAGAAGGTGGCAAATGATATGCCATGACATACCAGTGCTATGAGAAAAAAGAAGAACAAACCATGTGCTAAACCATGCCACCATCTTTTTTCTATTTGCGTATCAGGGAAGGAAAGCTACATTTCCCCTATATTACCCTATGCCCTGTAAGGTGTCCTTGGGTGCTATGAAAGGCGCCCCCCAAATAAAATGTATTATTATTAAATGTTTCTATTCCTCAAATTCTGACCCCCACACTTACAGTATTGAGGCTGTTCAATTTGAAAAATGTACTCCTATGAATTCTTAATGAAAATGACGCCTAATGACCATTTTGTCTCAGAGAGTTTTCTAGATTTCCATCTGTGTACTTACTTTGTGTTGGCCATTGCTTGCATTTCTTAATCACTTCCCCCTAACATTACCCTTTTCTTACATAACCCAACGACCTCTCCATGGCAACTATGTATTACCCTTTCTTCTGCAGTCCCCAACGCTATCTTACATGACCTCTCACATACACACAAATAAACATAACTCTTGTAAGTTGATGCAGTTTAATAATTATGGCACCTCTAGGCTTCGTCACATCCATACATGAGCGCATGAATTATAAGGATAATCAGATTAGAGTGTTTACATTTATGCAGTTTATGTTTCATTGATTTATCAGTAAATGATAATAAATATGCAGAATTGACAAGTGCACTTTAATGCAAAGTATTAATGATTTTTTCTTGGTAAAGTTAATTAAAATGTATGTTGTTTCAGGTGGGGAGATTTAGGTGGACATATCACAGCCAGTGGACGGGTGCAGGTACGTCACATGGTGGAGGGGTTTGCTGTAACTTTGTGTCAGAATTCAGTTTGTCACTTAATATTCTACCCAAATTCTAAAAAAAAAAAATAATGTAAACAAATTAATACTCAACAAATTAATTAAGAGCAGTGAGATTTCTTGCCAAAAAACATAGCTTTTCATATGATGTTTATTTGAAAAAGGGGCTCAGTTGCTCAGTTGCAAAACTAGGCCAAAGCATATCGTTGCATAATGAGTGTTTTTCTTAGAAACCTTGATCACATATGCAGCGATGTTCTTGGAATTATCTGAGCTGTTTTCCGCAATTTAATGACCAGCATTTACAGAGGGTAACCATGGAGATGGTTACAGCTGATGTTGTGATTTCACTAATATAATTACCTTATTATTTAGTTTGTGTCTAACTACATACTGAACATACATACATTAAGTACGTTTAATGAGTCTTTGTTGTTGTAGACCGGCGTGTTGAGGACCAACTGTGTGGACTGTCTGGATCGGACCAACACCGCTCAGTTCATGGTGGGGAAGTGTGCGCTAGCCTATCAGCTTTTTGCACTGGGAATGATCGACAAACCCAGACTCCAGTTTGATACGGACTGTGTGAGGTAAAGCTCCTTTCGGTAGTATTATCCCAGAGCCAATGAAAAATGTTGGTCAGTTCAGCAATATGTCAATTTTGTCTGAAAACCTAGGCTACATTATGGATTTTAATTCTCACTTATTAGGATCCCCAGTAGACTAAATCACACTTTTTGCAGTAAAAAAATCCAGAGTTACACCCGACTACCCCCGTTGTCATGTATAGGGTTGCTTCTAATGATTATTTTCATTATTGATTCATCTGCAGATTCATTTGTTTGATCAATACAAATAAAAAGGTTTATAAAAAGTATTACATTTGACAGTGATGTTTCATAGATTTAAATGCATCAGGGAGAAGAATCATCGGTCACATGTCTTACTTGACTTCTTTAACTGGAATTCTGATCTACTTGTACCTCTACATTAACACCCCATAATACGTTTATTTAGATCTTTGACACAGGACTTTTATAAGTGTTACACACCTCTGTTGTTTTGCAGAAGCAGAAGAAATGCATACAGCAATCACACAAACGCCACATTTTGTATAAGAATCTCTCAAAATCAAGAGAAGATTACCTTATCTAGCCCGTCCACTTGGTGTGTGTGTGTGTGTGTGTGTGTGTGTGTGTGTGTGTGTGTGTGTGTGTGTGTGTGTGTGTGTGTGTGTGTGTGTGTGTGTGTGTGTGTGTGTGTGTGTGTGTGTGTGTGTGTGTGTGTGTGTGTGTGTGTGTGTGTGTGTGTGTGTGTGTGTGTGTGTGTGTGTGTGTGTGTGTGTGTGTGTGTGTGTGTGTGTGTGTGTGTGGCCCAGGTTGTTTGAGGAGCTGTATGAGGACCATGGAGACACGTTGTCACTGCAGTACGGCGGCTCCCAGCTGGTCCACAGAGTCAAGACCTACCGCAAGATCGCTCCCTGGACACAACATTCCAAAGACATCATGCAGACCCTGTCGCGCTACTACAGCAACGCTTTCTCAGGTGCGTTACACACACACATTACACAAGTACATAACAATGCTATTTTACACACCAGCACAGAAGTAATTAAGAAGGGACTGGAGGATTATGCATGTTACTTATCTCTTTTATTTGTTGTGTTACTCAATACAACCATTTTATGCTCTTGTGTTACACCTCAAGTGTGAACGTACGTTGCACACACAGTCATATTCAGCATAGTTCCCTAATGACTGTTGGCACAGTCACAGGGTGTTCAAAGCCATTTCTATGACAACTGCAAAAAGTGTTAGATTGAGGTCATTTGATTTCCGATATTGTTATCTGGAGAATTATTTTAATTATCTGGTGGGATGTTTTCTCTTTTTCAATTTGCCACTTGCATCTAATGTCTCAAAAGTCTGGATGTGTTGCTTTGTGGTGCCTGCAATTAGATCTTATAATAACTATAAATGACACCCTTGTCTATATGTAGTCACAGTGCATTTTTGGAAATGTGCATGGGTGTACACAACACTCTAGTGACTGTTCGTGCATTCTGTAGCCCTAGAAATGGAAAAGGAAGGTTGTGTGTATTAAGTCAAGAGGGATGGCGCTGTGCTGCTTGACCTACCAAGTTAACCTCATGTTGCTTCTCTGGCTAAGATATGCCTCAGCACTCTCTGCAAAGCACCAAAGTAGTCTATAGTAGGACAAAGACAAGCAATAGAAAATTGTAATCCAGTAGGATAAGGTAGCTGTGACATTCCCTTCAAACATAACAACCATTTGTATACATTTGCAAATAATGTCATTTTCATGTGCTATGAAAAACCAATTTGCTACCAAATTGAAACACTCTAAATACGGCCTTGTACCACTCTTTAAAAGTGTTTTTTATTCAATTGAAATCAAATTAAATTGTGTTTTTATAGCGCAATGTCGCATTATTGAGTGATGGCCATAGCACCATACAAAATGAAAAACAAGTATATTAGCAATATAAGGAGTCATTTGTGATGCTTATCAGTACATACACAGCAATCACTCCTCAGTAAATTAATGACATACACTTCAACATCCCTGCCAAATACTTTTCTTTCTCACATAAACATTTTTGACACACAAACATACAGTACGCACTGAGACCAGTAAAAGTCTGCTGAAATGTATTTTTTACTTTGTGCATATCATTCAAAATACATTTTGTGAGACATATTCTGTGAATTATTTCTGATGCATGTCTACATTTAAGTTAAAAGCTCATCCATAGCTTCTATCTAATGACGTATTAAATAAATCTCAGGCTGACAATCACCAAGAGGAAAGGCTAGGTATCAGGCTTTAATACAGTAGAAGCCAATTTTGTTTTTAAATATTTTAATTATATTGAAGCAGCACAGGGCTTCACCGGGGATGGATGGCACTCAAAGTAGGCAACATTGAAAACACGTGCCATGTGCTGAACAACACATGAAACATTACACAGAACAGAATCGTATTAATACAAACCCATTGTCCAGAAGTGGTTCGGAGAGATTTGACTGACAATGCATTCAATAGTTTTTTATATTGAAGATGTCATACATAATGACATTCAACATAATGTGCTCAAGAGAAAAAAATCATAAAACAAGTATAAACTCTCTGGAAATAATTGCTTTTTAACGAACAATAAGGCTGAAGAATGTTTGGTATTTCTGCTTGAACAATGACTAAACCATGATTGGCTCTAGTAATCCCTCATCTGCTTTTAATGTTATAAATTCTCTTTTGTAGATGAACTAATCATTATGTTTGATTTGTTATTATTATGTCCTTCTTGCACCTCCAGATGCTGACAGACAGGATGCCATCAACCTGTTTCTCCAAGTCTACCAGCCATCAGAGTCCAAGCCTCACCTGTGGGAGCTGCCCACCGACTTCTACCTGCATCATAAGAACACCATGGCCCTCCCCCAAGACAGACGCAGGTAACAAACACATCTGTACACTAACAAACACACTTGCTGTATTAAAATGTATATTTATAAATAAGAACCTTGGATAACATGTTTGCATCTGCCACAAAACCTGTTTCAATGGCTTCTGAATGTTTGTGGGTCTTTGCTTTTACACTAATTGAAGATCTCAGTGGGAAATCACTCGCAATATATTAGCGTTGCTATTGAAAATTACTTTTTTAACCCCAGGATGTACAAGCCTGCCTTGGATGTTGTTCACATGAGCAGTTTTATTTTATTTTGCTCTCTTAATCCGGCAAAAAATACTCTTTGTCTCTGGTGTTATTGCTCCATGGCTCATCGCCACATTACTCCAATACAGTTACTTTGGTTCCTCCTAGGGTGCAGTGTGTTCAAGGCCATGGTTTAATCCTATATACACCCTTTGTCATGGGTATAAGATACGAACAATGGGAAATAGACCATTTTTTAGGTTGCAATTTGCTGTTGTCTGGGACTCTAAGGGACATTTGTAGCTAGTTCTGCAAGCTACTTTTATTGGAAAATAAAATGGCTGTGTTGTGAATCAAGCCTTTTTCCCAGGTAATTGTACCCGTTTCAACACGTGTGTATCTTGTCTGTCTGCAGCTACACACTGTGGTGGACTGCAGGGATCTTGTCCTACCTTCCTGTGCCCTATGATGAAGGTCGGTATCTCTTCAGTATATGATCATTGGAATAATGCCTGCAGCATCTGTAATAGGTAACAGAGGCAGCTGCAGATTAGTTCCTTGATCTTTTTTATCAAAAAATGTAATCAAAATAGTTTATCGTCATCCAGTTTCAAGATGGAGGAATAACGACTTGTCGGCACATATCTCCGGTTTTCCTAAATAAATGACTGTGCAACAGTGTTTGTAAGATCCTAAAAATGAAATATAATGTCACCAGATGCGATGTTTTGTCTCACTGGTGTTTTTTTGAACAACAATGGAGCTCAAAGGCACAGACAATTAAACTCGATCTGGCATTAGTTACACAGATGGGACATGTTTGGAGGTTACATTCATTGTTCTAATGGTTTTTTCATGGGCATTGCTGACATAATATCAACAGGACTTTCTTTATTGTTTTCCTTTTGACAATTGATTTTTCTGTACGTTTGATTTGCGCTCCTGTGTGGATGCAGTCCCCTGTGAGGACAACATGAAGAAGGTCAAAGTGAAGAGAGTGAACCGCTTTGAGGAGAGCATAGACATCTACACAGAGTTCTTCAGACCCTATGAACTGACCTCCTTTGACGACACATTCTGCATCGCCATGACCAACTCTGCAAGGTAAATACACTCGCAACTCTTTAGACACTTAACGATACATTTGAAACATAAAACTAAATCAAAATGGACTGAGTGATAATCTACAATCCACTATATTTTCTAGCTAACTACAGTGTAACAGTTATTGCTTAAACATTGTGAAATTAAATGAAAGCGTCCCTGTTGTTTTGATGGTAAACACTTTGGATTTAAACTGTAACAAATTATTTGTAATTGTGATGGGTTGCCTTATAATTTGTGTTCATAAAGGGAATTTATGCCTAAAACCGTTGGAGTTGATCCAAGCCCCTTCACAGTTCGCAAGCCGGAGGAAACGGGAAAGTCAGTGCTGGGGTGAGTGCAGCTCGAGCTAGTTACATGTTCACAATTGTGATGTTCTGTTTATGTAATGAATCCCATGTCACCGTGCCCTCGTGTGTGTGTGTGTGTGTGTGTGTGTGTGTGTGTGTGTGTGTGTGTGTGTGTGTGTGTGTGTGTGTGTGTGTGTGTGTGTGTGTGTGTGTGTGTGTGTGTGTGTGTGTGTGTGTGTGTGTGTGTGTGTGTGTGTGTGTGTGTGTGTGTGTGTGTGTGTGTGTGTGTGTGTGTGTGTGTGTGTGTGTGTGTGTGTGTGTGTGTGTGTGTGTGTGTGTGTGTGTGTGTGTGTGTGTGTGTGTGTGTGTGTGTGTGTGTGTGTGTGTGTGTGTGTGTGTGTGTGTGTGTGTGTGTGTGTGTGTGTGTGTGTGTGTGTGTGTGAAAATATTCCAGAGCTACTCCATAATTATAAAACTAAGGTACAGATAGCTCTGCTCATTGTCTCCACAGCCTGCCTCTGATGTTCTGTGCTGCTTCGATGCTTTTGTTTATGCTTATCTACCACAATGTGGAATACAGTTCTTCCTGGCGTCAACATAAAAAACATACTGTACAGTACAATAATTAAAAACATCAGTTAGTTTTGAGTAAAACAAGAAAAAGCAAAGGAGACAAAAATAACTCTATACATGAAAACAGACATAACCTACTATCATAACTAGGGATGGGTACCGAGCCCCGGTATTAAACGGGCCCCGGGGCTGACTTATTAAAGACCGTGGTACCATTAAGCTCCGACGTTATCGGTCATTTTATCGGTACTGGAGACATGTAAAAAATATGTAATATGTATTATTGCTACACAAACATTATATTGCAGTTTTAGTGTCGCCAACTCCGTTTCTAAGATGCAAAAAGACTGGGAAATGCGTCAAATTATTTTTAGTATTTTTCACGATCTTTCCAATCCAGACGAGAGATATCTCTCCCCTGTCTGTGTGCGAGGGGGCGGGGCAGTTTACACAGGCAGCTGATACATGCAGCAACACACACACACACACACACACACACACACACACACACACACACACACACACACACACACACACACACACACACACACACACACACACACACACACACACACACACACACGGTGGAGATGGCGGAGGTACAATGAAAATCAGTCTGTGTATCTGCATTTGGAATTTTCTAATACGATTTGTTAAAACATTGTTGTTTCTTTTGATGTGAAATATTATGTATTTAATTTAAATAAAACGCAATGTTAGTTTTGTTCACAATTTGTTTAGTTAGTTTACCTTTTTTTTTTCTCCAAAAGAACCGATAAAAGACCAGATTGATAAGCGGTATCATCTCCGGTCATCTGGTCTTCAACCTTCCAAAATGTTCCTACACCACGCCGCTCCTCCGCTCGCTTCACTGGCTTCCAGTAGCTGCTAGAATCCACTTCAAGACACTGGTACTTGCGTACCATGCTGTGAATGGATCTGGCCCTTCCTACATCCAGGACATGGTTAAACTGTACACCTCGGCCAAACAGCTCGCTGCACCCGCACTGCGAGGGGGACCCAAGTTCCCATCAGCAAAAACACGTTGGTTTGCTATCCTGGCTCCAAAATGGTGGAATGAGCTCCCCATTGACATCAGGACAGCAGAAAGCTTACACATCTTCCGGCGCAGACTGAAAACTCATCTCTTTCGACTCCACTTCGAGCGATAGAATTGCTAACAAAGCACTTATATACTAACAAAGCACTTATACACTAATAAATGACTGGCTTATCTAAAGCCAGTTGAATAGCGTGCTAATAGAACGATCCTTCGGGCAGCAGAGCGGAAATGGTGGAAATCCAAACACCATGACGACCTCCTAACCTATCAGGCTCTCCTCTCCTCTTTCTCTGCTTCCATCTCTCTGGCAAAAAGCACTTTCTTTCAAGATAAGATCCAATCTTCCTATTCCAATCCCAAAAAACTATTTTCTATCTTCTCCACCCTCTTGGACCCCCCCAAAGCCCCTCCCCCCTCCTCTCTCCTCACTTCTGTCAAGCGACTTTGTTAACCACTTTGAAAAAAAGGTTGATGATATTTGCTCTTGTTTTTCTGACTCACCTTTACTCACCACTGGGTCACCAGACCCACCGTTCACCCACACACTGACCTCCTTCTCCCCTCTCTCTCCAAGTGAGGTTCTTACCCTCATTACCTCTGCCCATCCTACCACCTGTCCTCTGGACCCTATCCCCTCAAACCTCCTTCAGACTATCGCTCCTGATATTCTACCGTTTCTCACCCATTTTATCAACACTTCTCTAACTTCTGGTCACTTTCTAAACAGTCTCAAGGAGGCAAGAGTAAACCCTCTCCTAAAGAAACCCACTCTCAACCCATCTGATGTTATAAACTACAGGCCTGTCTCTCTCCTCCCATTCCTGTCTAAAACACTTGAACGTGCTCTCTTTAAACAACTCTCCTGTTATCTCCATCAGAACAACCTTCTTGATCCGCACCAGTCTGGTTTCAAGGCAGGTCACTCAACAGAAACTGCTCTCCTTGCTGTCACTGAGGAACTGCACACGGCTAAAGCAGCCTCCCTCTCCTCTGTCATCATCCTTCTGGACCTGTCTGCTGCATTCGACACGGTGAATCACCAGATCCTCCTTCGCACTCTCCAAGAACTTGGAGTTTCAGGCTCTGCACTTTCCCTCCTCACCTCATACCTCAAAGACCGCACCTACAGGGTTACTTGGAGAGGGTCCGAGTCCGACCCTTGTCAATTAACTACAGGGGTCCCTCAGGGCTCTGTTCTTGGTCCCCTCCTCTTCTCCTTGTACACAAACTCGCTCGGGTCTGTCATTAGCCCCCATGGTTTTTCATACCACTGCTACGCTGACAACACCCAACTAATTCTGTCCTTTCCCCGCTCAGAGACCCAGGTTGTCGCACGCATCTCTGCTTGCCTAGCTGACATCTCTCGGTGGATGTCTGCTCATCACCTCAAGCTCAACCTTGACAAGACTGAACTGCTTTTCCTTCCGGGAAAAGATTGTCCCACTCTTGACCTAAAAATCAACATCGGCCCCTCTGTTGTTTCCCCGACTCAGACTGCAAGGAATCTGGGTGTGACCCTAGATAACAAACTGTCCTTCACTGCAAATATAGCTGCTACAACCCGCTGATGCAGATACACGCTTTACAACATCAGGAGGATACGTCCCCAGCTGACCCAGAAATCAGCGCAGGTTCTGGCCCAGGTTCTCGTCATCTCACGCCTAGACTAATGCAACTCTCTCCTGGCTGGTCTCCCTGCATGTGCCATCCGACCTCTGCAGCTCATCCAGAATGCAGCGGCTCGTCTGGTCTTCAACCTTCCAAAATTCTCCCACACCTCGCCGCTCCTCTGCTCCCTTCACTGGCTTCCAGTAACTGCTAGAATCCACTTCAAGACACTGGTACTTGCGTACCATGCTGCGAATGGATCTGGCCCTTCCTACATCCAGGACATGGTTAAACCGTACACCCCAGCACGTGCACTCCGCTCTGCATCAGCCAAACAGCTCGCTGCACCCGCACTGCGAGGGGGACCCAAGTTCCCATTAGCAAAAACACGTGGGTTTGCTATCCTGGCTCCAAAATGGTGGAATGAGCTCCCCATTGAAATCAGGACAGCAGAAAGCTTGCACATCTTCCGGCACAGACTGAAAACTCATCTCTTTAGACTCCACTTCGAGCGATTGAATTACTAACAAAGCACTTATATACTAATAAAGGGCTGGCTTATCTAAAGCCAGTTGAGTAGCACTTGAAATGTTTGGCTCTATGAAAACTGATGTACTTATATTATTCTGTTTTCTTCAAGGTTGTATCTTCCTGGTCGAATGCACTTATTGTAAGTCGCTTTGGATAAAAGCGTCAGCTAAATGTAATGTAATGTAATGTAGCACTTTAAATGTTTTGGCTCTATGAAACCTGATGTACTTACAGTGGGGAAAACAAGTATTTAGTCAGCCACCAATTGTGCAAGTTCTCCCACTTAAAAAGATGAGAGAGGCCTGTAATTTTCATCCTATGTATACCTCAACTATGAGAGACAGAATGAGAAAAAGAAATCCAGAAAATCACATCTGATTTTTAAAGAATTTATTTGCAAATTATGGTGGAAAACAAGTATTTGGTCACCTACAAACAAACAAGATTTCTGGCTCTCACAGACCTGTAACTTCTTCTTTAAGAGCCTCCTCTGTCCTCCACTTGTTAACTGTATTAATGGCACCTGTTTGAACTCGTTATCAGTATAAAAGACACCTGTCCACAACCTCAAACAGTCACACTCCAAACTCCACTATGGCCAAGACCAAAGAGCTGTCAAAGGACACCAGAAACAAAATTGTAGACCTGCACCAGGCTGGGAAGACTGAATCTGCAATAGGTAAGCAGCTTGGTGTGAAGAAATCAACTGTGGGAGCAATTATTAGAAAATGGAAGACATACAAGACCACTGATAATCTCCCTCGATCTGGGGCTCCACGCAAGATCTCACCCCGTGGGGTCAAAATGATCACAAGAACGGTGAGTCAAAATACCAGCAACAGTGTGTGAAAACCTTGTGAAGACTTACAGAAAACGTTTGACCTCTGTCATTGCCAACAAAGGGTATATAACAAAGTATTGAGAGGAACTTTTGTTATTGACCAAATACTTATTTTCCACCATAATTTGTAAATAAAGCCTTATAAAAATCAGATAATGTGATTTTCTGGATTTCTTTTTTCTTCTCATTTTGTCTCTCATAGTTGAGGTATACCTAGGAGGAAAATGACAGGCCTCTCATCTTTTTAAGTGGGAGAACTTGCACAATTGGTGGCTGACTAAATACTTTTTTGCCCCACTGTATGTATCTTCTTGGTCGAATGCACTTATTGTAAGTCGCTTTGGATAAAAGCGTCAGCTAAATGCAATGTAATGTAAATGTGGCTGTTTGTGGATCTTTGTAGCAACAAGAGCAGTAAGGAGGAGACACTGCTCCAGAGGAAGACTGCAGCCAGCGCTCCTCCCCCCCCGAGTGAGGAGGCCATCAGCAGCACCTCAGAGGACGACTCCGAGGAAGACCGCGACGACGACGGGTCCGTGTCTCAGCGCTCGACCCCCATCAAGCTACTCACAGAATCAGGAGAGAACACTCGCACACAGGAGGTACTCAAAGTCATCTCATCAACAATGTCTGCAGATAGACGAGATTATATTTAGTAAACGTATGCACAGTCAAATTAAGATCACTTCAAGGGTAAACACAAGTATGAATAATTGTAATGGTATTAATTGTTAAGGAGGAAACAAAGCTGCCTACCTAACATAATTAATGTAATGGTTAAAGGATATGCAATCTCCTCTAAGTACCTCAGGGAAATGTCCTCGCAGTTCATCCACATGCTTGTATTTTAAATCTTTCTGCTTTCCAAATTGAGTGTGTCACCCTAATTATATTTCTTCACTTCCCCCTGAGTCCCCAGAAGAAATGAGTTCAGTGTTTCTGTTTGCGTCACTCGGTAGAGTAGAGTAAACATTGACTTAATCAGCCTGTGGCATTAACTCCCAGAGATGAGTGTGTAAACGGCTTGTGTTATTGTTTATTTTAAGGGAAAATAAAGAGAGGTGGCACCGTCAAACTTTATCTTATGAAGTTTAAATGACAAACAAACATCAGAGATTAGGTACAAATCTGACCTTATTGCTGCTTTATATGCACCTCTCACTATATCGTTAACCCTATTCTATAAAAGATTCCCAGAACGCGTCATTATCTTACAGCATCAGTATCCGATTTCATTCCCCAGGTGAACATCACACATTGAAAAATCTAATTTTCCCTTGTGGGATCAGTGAAATATATATTTTTACCCAGATTCCATAATTCAGCAGAGAGCGTTCACATAATCATCCCAGGTAGGGGTCAGTGTGGAAAGGGTGAATCAGAAACAGCAGAACATGAGAATGTGTGGTTTGGTGACTACCTTCTGTTCTAAACCCAAGTAGCTCTATGAAATGAGTTTTACTTTTTTTCAACCGTCAAACCCCAGGCCCAATTCCCTGAGGATTGTGGGTAATTCAGTTATGAGTGGATCAGAAGTTTGAGCAGCGATAGAGATGTCGAACATTGCTCCACTCTCATCCTCTGACAGCAAGATAAATTAAAGTTGTTTTAAGCTCAAATCATTTTCACATTTTTTAAATCACATATTATGAAACTTCCACACAATGGAATGGGTTATGGATTATTAAAGGTTAACTTGTACCAGTATTAAGAGAGAGCTATAGATGGTAAAAGCTAAATGGCTCCTAGCTACAGTAATTGCTTGTGGATTTAGCTGATAGTTACCGTACGTCCACCAAAATAGCTTTTTGCCTCGAATAGGCCATCATTGTTTTCCTTGAGGGTCTGAACTTATGATTGAAAGGACTCTACATAGAAAATTCACAGTTGCCGATTAACACCTTCAATCTCATTTGTTTTAATCAGTGGACAAACAGAAATGTAAAACCAAGGTGTGTTTTTTTTGTTAGTTGCCATTCATCAGATCACACAAGATGCTAAGAAATTGCCCCCAAAAAAAGAATTAACAAAAAGAAATGGAGATAGTTCAACAGGACCAGAATTGGAGGCAAAGTCTTCAGACTCCTGCTTCGTCCGTCTCTTTCCTCGACTGGCTTATGGTGTTTATTTCTGAAGCTTTTCTCTGCTCTTCTCTGGGTTTTGAACAGTGAGCTAGTCATGAATATTTCGGCCAGCCACTGTGTTTGGCGCATATCCCCCCCCCCGGCGCTCTCATGATCCTGTGTCCTTCCCTGGAGCCGTCCATGAGAATGGATTGCCATAGTGCCAGCATAGAAGGACACTGTTGAAATATTTAAACATTAGATCATTACTATATGTTTTCCATGTAATTACATATGCTCATTTCATATACCCCTCAATATGGGCGTGCGTGCATGAACAGATTTACAATATGTTTTTGTGCGTTTGCATAAACAAGTATGTGTTTACACACTCGTCTGTGCCCTCACACACCATATGAATGCTGCATTACATTAGGTGTGTGTTTCTGTTTGATTGTGTGTTCACAGCTGTTGTTCACTAGACATGGCCCCTCATTCGTTCTCGCCTCCCTGCAGCTTGGATCAATACACATACAGTGGAAATGTAACTCATTACGTTGCAGTCATACAGTCAAAGATATGAATGGCCTCTTCTGTGCATGCTGTTACATAACGAGCTTCTCTCTGTCTTATAGAACTTTGATAGTGAAAATGTTTGTCTCTGTTAAATCATACTTGAAATACTGATAGCTTGGTTAGTCCAAAGCTACAAATCCCAGAAATGAGCAGAGACCTGCTTTACGACAATATTACCTTACATCGTTTTGGCTCATTGTGATGAAGTATCTCAACTTTTCACTTATTATCATTAAAACCACACAAGTCTTCCCAGGTTTTATTCTTATATTCACTTTATTACAGAATGTTTTGGCTTTGTTGCCTACATATGGGTCAGCAGTCATGACTGATAAATCACAGTAGATACAAAATATACAAAACATCATTTCCATCGTCATTGCCACACTTATTGTTAATTCCAGCCAAAATGGTCAATACATGCTTTGTGAAATACATTTGTACATATTTGACAACACTTTCCACATATCACAATATACATTATATATACAAGGACACAGGCTTTTTTTTGCAAAAG
Organism: Notothenia rossii; assembly: GCF_949606895.1. Lineage (NCBI taxonomy): Eukaryota > Metazoa > Chordata > Actinopteri > Perciformes > Nototheniidae > Notothenia > Notothenia rossii. The sequence goes on from NC_136906.1 coordinate 67,834,527, forward strand.
AGTGCTTTTGTACCTTTCTATTATTTTGTTTTTATTATTATCACCTACGAAAAATCACCTCAATGGCACTTTTTTTTTTTTTTTTTAAATAAATAACAAAAGCCATAATATATAACATTAGTTTTTACACTGCAGGAGTCAAACATGCTTAGTTGATCTGAATACTGCCAAGAAAAAGCTCCCAACCCCCAAATATAAAGCCATCCACGCAATCTCACACTGCACCACAAGGTATGTATGTATTCATGCTGTTTACACACATTTCCCGCCCTCCCACCCGAGAATACATACAACGTTTTCTCACCTCTACGATTCTCTGGTTTTGGTGAGCACGTGTCCACTAGCCTCATGGTGCTGTAGGATCTGTTCTGTAAATGGCTCTGTGTTCCTCACGGATGCACTGAGCTGTAATCATATCACAACTCGCCTTGTATTTCATAGGAACGCTTAATGGATAACGGCAGTACTTAATACAATTGCAGTTTCGATTGGGATTCTTGCTAAACTTTAATTAAACGTAATGCTAAAATCATCTTCTATAATTTGTTCTAAGTTACTGAAAAGCTTAACATAAATGATATCATGTCCGGATGAGGAAAAACTCGAAAGAATATTTTGTGTTTTGATGTTGTACTTCCCTGGTATCATACAATTGTGTAATATCAGACATTTTTTATCAAATGTTGTCATAGTTTTGGTGATTTAGCAACATTATACTAATTGGTTAACTTCAATGTTTAATCTTAAAGGTCACTTATTATGCAAAATCTACTTTTTCAAGTATTTTATACATATTGTATATGCCCACCGGCAAGCTTCAACGCACGCCGCCGTATGGACGCTGCGTAAAGCAATGGTTCTCAAACTTTTTCTGTCAGGCCCCCCCTTTGGAGCAAAAAAAAAGTCGCCCCCCCCCCCCCAACACAAATAGTCACGTAATGGGCCAAGTTAACATCTATTAAAATACATCAATATGAACGTCAGCATTCCTTTAAAAAAAAAAAAAAAAATCACTTTGCTAGAACAGTGATAATAAAACAATGCTCCATAACTCTGTGTGGTCAAAACAATTAATTCATAATACAAATGTGCAATCCCTTTGCTAGAACAATAAGTTATAATACTTTGCCACTTTGCAATCTGTGCAAAAACATGAAAAGAAAGAAAATGCTGATATTTGGCAAAACAAATTGTCTTATCACAGCATTCGTGGCTGCATGAGCCTGTTTTGCAATGCACATTTCTTTTGGGGGTGCTGTGGGGTAGCTTGACGTTTCATAGAGGGTGCTCGAACATTTAGGGTTTCCCATTAATGTACCGGGCTTATTGTTTTTACTTCGGCTGTGACTTTGTGTGTGCTCAGGGTGAGTTTGGCTGTGTTTCGCTGTCGCTAAACAAGGAAACCACACCTCCACGGAGCTCAGCGCGATTCACAACGTCCTGACCAATCAGAGCACACTGTGCTCACAGGGAGGGTGGGGGCTGGAGCTATTGGAGCTACAACGAGCCGTTAAAGGCAGAGAGTGAAATTCAGTGAATACACGTAGTTTACAGAGATGCTGTATGAGAAACCAAAGTGATTTTGGAAAATTGCACAATATAAATGTATTCTAGTAGACCTCAACAATGGAATTATGATCAGTGGAAATGGCCATGAAATGGGACCTTTAATGGTGACCAAAACTTTTGAGACCCACTGAGATAACTTAAACTAAAGTTAACTATCTGAACACTGAAAGAGTCCTTTAGCTCACTGAGCCTCTCAGTCTGACTGGAGAGGACTCTCCTCCACTTTGTTGTTGAAAAAACTCCTTATATCTGTTATCGTAGCTCGCTAGCACCATAAGCTAACAACTACGATCTCCGGTACCGGTGCGCTCTCTCTCTCTTGCGCTCGCACACAAAATGGCTCGTTCCACACACACACAGAGCCGAGCTTGAATGAAACACAGAGACCCAATTTGACTGTACTGTATCATATTATTTTTGAATAAATACTTTTTAAAATAATGAAATCTTTTTTTTGTTTTAGTTTTTTTGAATAACCATTTTTCCTCCTGGTCTCTCGCACCCCCCTGTCATGCCTCTGTCGCGCCCCCCACTTTGAGAAACACTGCTGCAAAGAGATTCTGCAAGTTTCAGGAAAAAAGATTCACTCTCTTTTTTTCCTGATCCATTTATATAAAAACCCGTCTGAAAATGAGCTGATTTTGGCCGCTTTACGATGCAAGTCATTGAAATTTGATATATTAGATCAGTGGTTCTCAAACTTTTTTCAATAATGTACCCCCTTTGAAAAATAAATTCAGCCAAGTACCCCCTGATCAGCGCAAAAACTATTTGTTAGGGGAAAAAAGCCTATATAAAGAGGTACAGTACAGTGCTGCACCATCAGTGTCTGATTTATTCAAACAACAACAACAACTGTTGCTACACTTAAATGCTACATTTCAAATGTTTACAATCCATCACTAAATTCATGGCAAACCAATTTTAACATCATGCAATAACACTAAGACGACATTAGTTGCATTGAACTGATCTTTTTAATAAGTTGTACTTACAATGTAGTGAGGAACATGCGCTTGAGCTTCACTGAGGATCTTTGTCATGCTGACAGGGAGGCCACTGCAGTTATTACACTTTGCTTTTTGAAATATGTGTAACTCTGTTAATATAAAACCCACACTGCTCAAACTTCATTACTTTTCCTAAAATTGGTATATTTATTTATTTTGGGGCGTGGGGAATGAAGAAAAATAAATATGAGCATTTTATGAGCATTGGATTTTGACCCCTAATATAAATATATGCACAATGCTGCGCTATACTTTGCGGCCACACGCCGTTGCCAAGTAACGCTTATTGTTTAGGTCATTTGAAAAGCAGGCAGTCATATAATTAACTAGAACTAGCTAAATCTGATAGATTTGGACATAAACGCGAGTGAAGTATAACGCGAGCGAGAGATCAGAGATCAGATCAGCTGCTGCTGACGGAGAACACACAGCTCTTCCGGATCACAGCTCCCCCGCTGTGACGGACCGTTGAGCGGAGCAAAATACACTAAGAGTTAGACCTAACACACTTAGCTAGTTTATCTACTCTGGAACTAGCTAAACTAGTTCTACATATATGTATTCTTTACTGTCGGGTCACTTATTACAGGTTCAGCGAGCTGCACGAGAGGGACGGGCTGTCAGGAGAGGGAGAGGGAGAGGAAAAGAGAGCACCCCGTTTATTTTTCCCATTTTATTGTCCAGAATTACTGTAAACCTTTGAATTAAGTAGTTCATCTACTATTAGTAGTTTGTTTAAATACATTACTTATGTTTTTTTTTTTCATTAACATAATATAAATCTCACGTACCCCCTGCAGTACTCCAACGTACCCCTAGGGGTCCGCGTACCCCCATTTGAGAACCACTGTATTAGATAAATAGATAAATAATTTCTGAGTAGCAGCCAGATGAATATTATGGATGTTGTTTCAACAGTTCAGGTGTTTAACAGTCTTATTGCCTGTGGGATGACACTGTCCCTGAGTCTGGTGGTTTAATAGGGGACCTTTTAAGATCTAGTTTAATTCATTGTGCAATAATGTATTTCCTACCAGAGCATAGCCTCATGATCAATGCCCCGTTTACAATAAATGTATGTCTTTTTTTTATTTGAATCTTGGTAATGACGGCAATTTCTGATAACACATTACTTTGCATATAAAAGCCTCAGCTTGAACCGGTCTGACCTTTTTAATCTGATCTCCTGTACGTTATGTTTAATATGTCCGTACGAAGACTCCCAGGAGGGCACTGTCCCCGAACACGAAGCCATCTCATCAGACACCAACAATCAGAGGGCATTCATAAGGCGCTTTCACACCGCAGTACTTTTCCCACAAAGGTTCATGAGAACTAAGTACAGATCGCGTTCACACCGGAATAAGTCCCTGGGGGTGGATTAGGCAAATGAAGCCGCTGACGTCACTTCTTCTTCTTCTGCTTTGGGTTTACTGGCAGGCCGCAAACAACTTCACGGCGTATACTGCCCCCCAAAATCCCCGGCCGGAAGTCCCCGGAGTTGGGGACTGGCTTCAGTAGAAGCTGCTGGGACTCCCAGCAGCTTCTACTGAAGCCTTCCGAGTAAATCGCCGGAACGCCGACACCTCCTCATCTCCACCGCTCCCATGTTTTATTTTGTGTTGCCATAAATTAGTCTCTCTGCGTTTCTGCGCTGGGCTAATGCTAATGCTAATAATGCTAATGCGAGGATAATAAAATGGTGGCTTCACAAAACGTCTTTTTGAGTTTTACGGGGCGTGGTTTGCAATCCGCCCAGCCAATCAGAAATATAGCTCTTTTCTCACAAGAGAGCCGCATGAGAGTCCCAGAAAAGGGGGTAAAAAGGTTCTCATGAACTCATTTGAGTTCCGGCTCTTTTTGGTGTGAACGCGACATTTCGGAACTAAAGTGGGAAAAGTACTCCGGTGTGAACGCGGCTATTGATGCTCTAATGACACCCCTTGGCTCTTCCTAAGTAGAGGATCAGTTGTAGAGAAGCGGCTGAACCTGATTACCTTGTCTGTGCGATGTTATATGTTGAGTTGCGCTCAATTTGATTTGCGGTCAGCAAGCAGCTTCCCCCGCTGATGAGTTCTTTGTATTTCACTAACTATCCTTCTGAATTTGTTTGTGCTTTAGTCACATGCACATAGCTTCTCACCTACACCCTTCTCACCTTTTCAGGAGATGCTGCAGCAGTCAGCTAAGGAGCAATATGGACTCAATCTGTCTGGGTTTCCTGCTGAAAAAGACCTGCTCATTTACGAAAGGTAATGATCACAACGATACTGGACTTTATTTCAAACCTATAAAAATGTCTAGTTGTTTAAGCTCCAACACTACACATTTACAGTATGTTTAATGTCTATATAACATGGTCAATCACAACTTATACAGTAGGCCTACGTGTGTTTGTTTTTTTTACAATTTCTAAACAAAGGACATTTCTAAACTTTGGGTTTTATTCAAATGTAATGATTGTTAGTGTCAAAAAACATTATTATTATTATTGACTAATTTCTGTGGTTAGCACCTTTAAAAGTTGCTCCAGATTTCCCTTAGAACAGAAAATTAGTGTCTATAAATCTTTTAAGTTATGAAATGTAATTCACCATTAGAAAATAATGTTGTACTAGTCGAGTTGTAGGTGCATGATGAAAGTAGAGACACAATCCAACACTACAGCTCAGGCATGTATTCTGCCTTTACATAGATAATAAGGTTCAGTGTCGATTGACACAGAGAGGCATCCATTTAACATTGAATGTTTATCGTGTTTCATACTTAAGTACTCCAACTGCCGTCTGTTAATGTGTTTGTTTGGCCTTCAGCGCTCAGTGTGTAGCATGTTTTTTGACACCATGCTAAAGCATACATCTTGAGGAAAGTGCTTTCTCTTTATTGCAACGTGCCTTTAACTCAGAGGGGGGGAGGGAGGCTGTCAGCTTCAGCAGCCCCTCAGGGTGATGTCGGACATTGTCTACTCTGACCTGCTGTTTGCATCTCATCTCTGACATTTCTGCTTTCTGTCCGCCTCTCTCTTCCTTCACCTTGGTTTTCTTTTTTTCCCTGTCCTTTCTGACGCATTATGTAATTTCTCCCTGTTTGTTCCCAACCTTGTTGATGTTATTGAGCTTTTGATCCACAGTGAAATGCCGTCGTCAGGCTCTGAACATGAACACAACTATCTGTTCTGTGCAAGCAAACGCCTCATCTGTTACAGTGTGATGCATTTGATGGTGCTGAAATAGCTTCAACACACTGAAGATAATTGGTCCAGGGAATTATTTTGGTACTCGCTGTATGACCCTGTTATTGAAGCAAAATCAACAAGATGAATTGTGCACATGCACGTTTCAGCAAATACATGCACATATTATAAATGAATTATAAAGCATGGCAAACATTTTATATTTAACATTCTTGTTTGCAATACAAACAAATACAAAAAAATAGTTGTTTTGCTTTTGATCCCTTAAAACTTGGAACTTTTCCTTTCTGTGTTGGTTTCTGGAAAATAGTTTTTTTTTCTGTATCTTTTTAACTTTAATTATGACCCCCTTGGACTTTGCTGACATCTTTTGGGGGGGTTATCCAGACCCCACACATAGGGTTTTCATGACTAAAATAGAGAGTTGGAATGCACTTTTGAAAAGAAACCGGTCTATCGATAAACATCAGACATGGAGCATACGTCTGAATGCTTTGCATAAAGTGTCCTTGCTCTTTAAGCTATTATGTCCAAATGTACTGAAGGTTTCAAGTTGAGTAATGATCTCTGCATGTGTAGAGATGTAAGAGATCAGATATGAAAGAGTAAAGACAGACAGGCAAACAAATAGATAAACTAATATTCCCACATTTAAGAAGGTTTAACTAACATCTTTAATATCAGGCACAATTGGGTAGCGTGATTGAAGCAGGGACATTAGCCAAAATAAATCAAATCCAAATTGCCATGGAGAATATTGTTCATGTTTTCCTTCCACATAATGAGAATGAAAACACATTTATTATTGAGGCACGCAGTTGGAATGGCTCCAAGGATGTTAGCTGCTGAAAGCTCTGCTAATCAGTACATTAATATTAAAAAAAATTATAAAAGCAAAAGCCAGAGGGGAACTCTCAACTGTTGCATATTATTGTGTGTTTGCGAGGGAAATAACCTGCGGGGAAATTTAAGATTTAATGACTCCAAGAACTTGACAAATACATTTGTCTGAGTATTTTTTATTGAAAAATTGATATTATAAACCTAAATGAAAGGGTCATTCAGAGATGAATTACACTGTTGCCTAATTACATTTTGTTAATGGCTTTTGATAAAGCATATGTGAAGCTGACACGTGATCAGTTTGTGCATAAACTCTTTTTGCAGTAATATTTGTCCTTTTCATTATTGCATCTTTCTTCTTCCGCAGGTTTGCACATCTGGGTGAGAGCCAGCACAGGGTGGAGAGAACAGAACACATAAACCCAGCAAACATCATCAGCTTGTGAGTACAACATGTGACAAATGAACCCGAACACACCAATCACAGTCATTTATCCTCACTCACCTGTGATGTCAAGCCTTATGTTGCATTATGGGCTTGTTGTTATCCAACTCTTTTTCAAATATCACTCAACATTCCTAGCAGGCAAGTCAATGTTATCTATATGGCCCAATAGCACAAATTCACAAAGGGGGCTTCACATCAGGACAGCAAAAAGACACCCTCTGGTCTTTTCTACACTTGCTAAGGATGAGCATTTTCAAACATTTGGACTACTTGTGTTGTAAATGTATTATCTTTTCAATTTGTACACGGCATCGATTGCACGTGTGTCCGTCCTGGGAGAGGGATCCCTCCTCTGTTGCTCTCCCTGAGGTTTCTTCCATTTTTCCCCATTATCTTTGGGGTTTCTTTGGAAGTTTTTGTCTTGTCCGATGTGAGGGTCCAAGGACAGAGAGTGTCGTATTCATGATCTGTACAAACTGTACAGTCCACTGAGACAAATGTAACATGTGTGATGTTGGGCTATATAAATAACCATTACAGGGTGTCCGCGGGCTCTTAAAAAGTATTAACAGTTGATAAATCAATTTAGCGAAAATTAAGGCTATTAAAAAGTATTAAACTGCATTTTCCAAGGTATTACAATTTGTAGCTAGTTTTAAAGTATATGATAAGTATATAAATTGTCCAAAGAGGTTGTGTTCTAAAGTCTGCCTGAATGTAATCATTGCGTAGGTGTGTAGTGTGATTCTGTGTAGTTTATTTATGGCATCCCGTTGGATTTGACCTCATCTGAACAGGACATCGCACGCTCACTGCTTGATAGCTCGCGAAGCTCCGTTTACGCCGGTTGTTAAACAACATCGTTATGGGGAAATGCAAGTCTGCTTCCAAATGGTTGGAAGATAAGGAGGAAGGACAATCAATACCGTATATAGTCAATGTGAGGTAAAGTGTGTCGCCAATGTAACCGGTTAGAACTCGAAGTGGCGATGAGGTCTTAAAATGTATGGAAAGGGTCTTAAACAAGAGGCGCTTTCACACCGCAGTACTTTTCCCACACAGGTTCATCAGAACTTAGTTCATCAGAACTCTCTAGTTCTGATGAACTAAGTACAGATCACGTTCACACCGGAATAAGTCCCTGAGGGAGGATTAGGTAAATGAAGCCGCTGACATCTTCTTCTTCTGCTTTGGGTTTACTGGCAGGCCGCAAACAACTTCACGGCATATACTGCCACCCGGAGTCCCCGGCCGGAAGTCCCCAGAGTTGGGGACTGGCTTCAGTGGAAGCTGCTGAGTCCCAGCAGCTTCCACTGAAGCCTTCCGAGTAAACGGCCAGAACGCCGACACCTCCTCATCTCCACCGCTCCCATGTTTTATTTTGTGTTGCCATAAGTTAGTCTCTCTGCGTTTCTGCGCTGGTCTAATGCTAATGCTAATAATGCTAATGCAAGGACAATAAAATGGCGGCTTCACAAAACTCTTTGGGAGTTTGACGGGGCGTGGTTTGCATTCCTCCCAGCCAATCAGACACAGGAACCTCTTTCTCCCACGGAAGTCCCTGGTCTCTAGCAGGGACGGAAAAGGGGGTAAAAAGGTTCTGATGAACTCATTTTAGTTCCGGCTCTTTTTGGTGTGAACGCGACATTTCGGAACTATATCAGAACTAAAGTGGGAAAAGTACCGCGGTGTGAACACGCCTAAGGTCTTACATGTGACTTCAGGATTCCTGCATATACCCTGCATTAATTGATTGATTGATTGATGAGGAGAAACATTCGAATAGGGAAGAAAAGCTCAGGAGGAGCAACAGAGGAGGGATCCTTCTCCTTCGATGTACAGGGCAATAGATGTGTGTACAGAAAAGACAAACAAACACATTACAATCAAGAAATTATAAATAATGTATTAAACGTATACAAAAAATGGTTCTTCAAGGAGGATGTCAAGCAGCAGAGATCCAAATTCAACATGTTGATTGAGACACTGACAGTTCCCAGGATGTCCCATCAGCCTTACTTACAGCAGTTAAACACAATTGATGCACCGAGTGATCTCCGAGGAGCCGTCTAGTCGTGCACTTTTTTATCTCCATCTCTGCATCCATGCTGCAGCCGTGTCACAGCAAGCATTATTTCCTCCACCCGGTTGCACAGCCCAACCACACGTGCCATGGCGATGTGCAGCCACACAGATGCATTAGTCACTTCCCTCTTTGTCTTGCTTTCTTTCTTTCCAGCTCCCACTCTCACTAACATCCCAGAAAGCATTCAAATGGCAAAATGGCTCTTCAGAATATATAGACTTAGTATGTATTTCAATCACAGCCTTTCACGAGAAGATTCAGAAGGAGGTGGTTTAATTGTTTGGTTCGAAAGAATACATCCAGAGGGCAAGATGTGCTGATTGAACATGAAACAGAAATTGTTGAAATGTTATCTGTACAGAGTTTAAAAATGGTTTGGAGAGAAGACAATGATATACCTGTGGTTCCTTCATGTTGTGCTGCACTTTGCTACGTGAATGCACAGTTAGAGACAGTGTTTAGAGGTGAAGAGAAGATTTCTTGAAGAGGACAACTATGTCTAGAAAGCCAGTAAGAGCAAATGATCACTGTTCAAAAGAAGAAATGTTGAAGGTCATGTGAAATGTACACTAACTGGGCGGAGAACACTTGGTCCAAACTGTCCAGGAGTTCACAGGAGGTCAAGTGACTTTAAAAGTGTGTTCGGCTTTGTTTTTCTATCACGCCTTTCATTAAACACATGCCTTTCATTTTCTTTACATCATATGTTTTCGCAAAGGAAATGCCATTTACAGGATAATTAGTTTTGTATGCATGTCACACAGGAGGCAGACTGAGAGTAGTGTTCACCAGTTACCTCGGTCAGCAGGGACTCCTAACGTCTCTTCATCCTTTTACATCTCTCCTGGTCCGCCTATATGTTTACCTTTCATCTCTCTGGCCGTTCATTGGTCCGTTTCTCTGATTCTCGTGTCCGGCCCACTGGGTCCACGAGCCAGGTGTTTCTTCTGTTGTGCAACAGTGCTTTGGAGCCCTCTGGTCCGACACTTCCCTCTGTGTGGTTCCTCTATTGAGGACAGATAGGCAAAGCTGGAGATAAAGCGGAAGCGTTAGGAATACAGATTCCTGTTGAGAGCCTCAGTGAGCTGCGCTAATTTGTTTCCGCTTCAAATTATAATCAGCTTATAAGTCACAGTTCCAGATGAATGGACAGCCGTGACCTGACTAATATAGTGTTTTCACGTGTGATACAAGTGCTATCAAATATTTTACGCAACCTGTAATCATTATTAGACTTACGTATGTTACCAAATTAGACTTATGTTACCTAATTTAATTCAAAAGATAAACATATTCATCATCTTATATGTAGCCAACACCCTAACCAGCCTTTCTGACCTTGTTAGAGCTTTAATAAACATTAAAGGGATACTTAACAAAATGACCATTTGTATATCATCTAGTCAGCCCCATGTAAGAGTTGTACGAGAGTTTGTTGATGGATGTTTAGACTGCCCTCCATTTATGTCAATTTATCGGAACTCCTCTTATTTTTCTCTCATGACCGTGGATTCAAGCATTTTCTTCAGGAGATGAGTAAATGATGTATAAATGATCCTTTGCAGGGGTGAATGACTCCTTTAAAAATCAATCGAGGACTCAATAATGATACTTACTGTGTTAATCATTTATGTCAAGGCCTCTTTGATTTACCAGAGCTTGTGTTGTGGATTTATTACAGCCCATAATGAGGGGGCTTCATTTGAAATGCAGCGGTGTGTCTGAGCAGCAGCTGCTGCACTGAGTGGATAACTTGACCAGCTAATAATCCACCCTCCAGAGGATGAGACATGCTTTCTAGTTCCTGCAAGAAATATGAGTTATTCTCCTGCAAAAGCAGCCATTGACTCACTCTCTCTCCAGCTGCTTTACACAAGATGTTGTTAGATTAAAACATTTTTCCAGTCCTTGGTACTCTTTTTGACCAGCAACAACTGTAGGTTACCATGGCTTCGTGCTCCACCACCACTTGAATTGTCCAAATTGAGTTATTCACTAAATCCATTATCTTTTTTTTTTCTCCCCTGTCCCTGTCTCTCAGAGAGCCGGTGTCCTGCTTTCCGGAGGACAGCATCTACAGCGTGTCCCCCCCCCAGGTGGTCAGGGACAGCCGCGATGAGTTTGAGATTCATGTGATGACGGGGGAGGGCCAGGTTAGGTTGCTGTGCAGAGAGGACATGATGATGTACAGGGAGTACGTCAAGAACAGATACATGTGAGACACGGACAATATGCAGATCATCAAGTCCAATCAGAGCGCGTAGTAACATTTTGACACGACGGTAAGTTTGTAACGAAGGCGAAAGAGATGTTTTCTCGCACTTCTTCGGTTGTTTCTGCAGGGAGTAGACTGTCCATAGTGAAGACAATGGCGCATGTACAGCATAGGTGTCATGTACAAGTACTAAACCATGCAGGTTTATTTTTATTTGCAATCTTAGTAATGTGTTTTAATAGCTTCAAACATTATGTGCCTCAACAAGCTGCCTACAATATATGGTGCTTTCTTTTTGTTCTGTGTGTCATTTCCCTTTATTTACATTTTAGCTACAATTCTTTTTTTAATTATATTCAATTATATGTATAATTTGAACATGTCAAAATAATTTGAATTGTTTTGACTATCAGTATTATGATTTTTTTAATGCTGGATCCATCCCTTCATATTATAATGCTTTAAATTCCACCTCAGATGTTTTTTTATGAATTCTGTTAAAACATAGTGCCATGCCTGGGATGTCTGTTGTTGTTGTTGTTGTTGTTGTTGTTGTTGTTGTTTTAACCTCTCTCAAAAACGATGTGGATCCACAAATGTCATTATGTAAGTCATACTGTACATGTCATGTAAATGTGTATCCAGGTCATTTGCCTTTTTCTTTTGTCTGCCTTTTATATTGTGTGTTTTATCTAACCTCGTCCTTAGTTTACAAAACCGCACACTGATTTTGTTTCGTCTAAATGCATTTTGACATGTCAGATGATATTGTGTACAGTAGTTCTAAATTAAACATTTATTTATTAACAAAATGTGACAGATTTCATTCCTTTAGGCACTTTTCTCCTCTACTTTTATGTTTGTGTTCAATTTTGTTCACTAAGATTGATTATTATTCCTTTCCTGCGTCTTCATAATTGTCCTCATCACTCCCGCCCACCTCTTCTGTCTCCCTCACGTTTGTTTTACACTCGTTACTCACCCTTTTTCCCATTGTTCTGTCGATCACACTTTGTCTTTGCCCCGTCACACTCTTAGCGCTCCGCTTTCAACCACAGGTGTCAGAAGATGGGAAATGTGAGGAACACTTTCTTTCCTGTAATGCACAAACACATTCAACACAATGGCTGAACATTGGTTTCTGCTTCAGGGGGGCTTCAGCATGTCATGTGTACAACAGGGAATTAAAAAAACACTCACTGAATTTTTAAACCTAATGAACTCAAGGGAGTATGGAGAAAACGGGACATGAATTCATTTTCAAATCCTGCAGCACTGTTGGAGTGCTGTGAAAAGAATGCAATACAGATAGCTGAAATTTAGAATTGACCATCTCTCTTAAAGAGAAGCGAGTGTCTATCCTCTTGATATGTGTGCTTTAGGCCCAAAGAAAGGTGTAGTTAATCTGAGTGTGTAAATGTTTTATGTACACAGCATATATAAGGGAAGGCATTTGTTTCCCTTTATCTATATTCTATTGGTTTCCCACCACCCTTACATTATTGGATACAGGTACAGATCTTTATTACATAAAAACTTAAGGACATTTTAAAGATGGATTGGAGATTTTGGGAGGGGGATTTTGCCTCTTTATTAATACAGGGTGGCTTGTGAGTAATGTTTGTTCAAATATTAGAACAAAGGTTTGTGAAATTAAGATTTTAATGAATTTGTATGCCTCTAACGGTTGTAGTGCAACGTAGATATCATGGTAATAATTTTTTCAAATAATTTCTGTAGTACTGCATCTCCCTTCATATAGCTCCAAATGCTGTGTTCTTATTTGTTTTAATTTTCATAATCATATTTACAGACATTGACTAAGTAACATCTGTGTAACTGTTGAACATTGTTGAACACAAACGTACCTTAGCTTAATACCAAACATAACAACAATGGATTCAATGGTAGCCCTGCAAGTGAACAAAAATAAACACAAACAAAATCACTTGAATGTGACATTTTTGAAGGAAAATACAAAATTATTATAATAAAAAAATTATCATTAAATTGAGGTTATGATGACATATGCAGAGGCAGTATAACGCTACAGTGGGTCAGACACTCAGATTATGTGAATATTCTTTTTGTGAGCAATCCACTCCCCACCCTTTTCAGAAGTAATAAAGTGTGTGTGGGTGTTTCTAAATGGTTAAAACTACTTATCTTGAGAGAAAAAGTAGACGTTTGTCAGTAAATTGATGCTTTTACAGTAAATGTGTCCCTGCCATGTTCTCGTCAGCTTTCACAGATACTTTTAATCTGGTTTTCCTCCTCCTCTCTCCTACCGCCCAGCGTTCTACCGCCTTTCAAACCACATCCATCTCCTTTCCCTTACCATCTTCCATAACAAGTATTTTCTTTGTTTCTTCTGCTTATTAAAATACCTTTTCTCCAGGGTCGCTACAAGGGTTTTAAAGTAAAGGTTTGTTTGTGAACGAGCATGTGAGTGCATGTGAAAATGAGAGCAGTGTTGTCTCTGTTTGCAGGGCAGGGGGACTGTAGGCGGTTGGGGGCTGTTTTGGTCTTTTATGTAAGACCCTGTTTTTATGTTCCTAATCGCAGGTGTCTCATTACATTGAAACCTCTCTGCTCACATGGGTATGAATGATTAAATGCATCTGGTCACTGATATATTTTTGGTTGCAGCTTTGTTTTTGGTCTTGATCACAAAAATAACTGAATGTTTGTGTGGTGCATCGCTTCTGTTCAGGTGGAAAATGTAATTAGTTTGGTTTAACCCATCATGGAAAACAATTAAATGATTCTAAGATGTATTTTGGTCCTCAGCGGTTTGACTAGGTCCCTGAAATGAGTCACTTGGCACTTAATGTGACCTTAGCTTATGAATTAATACAACCTCTTCTCCACTGACAAAGGTGGCAAACAGCTGTTGCCTGGAAAGCAAAACTGGTTACCATATTGCTGCTTTGAATCTCCCCCTACCTCCTTCTGTATCTCAGCATCTCATCCATTGTCATATGACATTTTATTTACCTAGTGTTTCAGACTTACGTTACATGCTGCTTTTATGGTTCAACAAGATGGCAACCATCTATATTTCATAACATTGACATGAATGTATTTAAAGGTACATTGAAGTTGTCAGTTTGCTTATTTCAGTCTTTGCATCATTATTGTTGCTCTTTTAGGCAATTATAGAGAAAATAGAGATCCTTCTCATAACATAGTTTGACATTCAGGGACCAAAATCGTTAAAGGAGCTTAACGACATTCAGAGTCGTATAAGCGCCGTGCACATTGGCCCTTTTAGCTGGCCAGTTGTAAATAAAGGGAATGTTTCCCATGAGCATCCTTGCTCAAAATGCCATTATTCCATAATATATTTAAATAACAAATACCTTTTTAATGCTCTGAATGTTGTTTAGTGTCTGTTGAACTCTGAAGTCCAACTGCTATTGAAGATGCCAGTTGAATTAGCAAATTAGCCCCCAGTGGCCAAAAGGGTGGAATTACAACTACCCTTCTTAATACTTCTTCTTCTTATGAGTAAATGAATTCCATAATAAAGCATCTAAATATCCCCCTTTTATAAAACATTTAGTTTAAGATCAGTGCCTAAATCAGAGTAAATTCCCTCTGCACAACGAACTGCTGCTCAGAAAACCAGCTTTAACTGACTCTGGCCGCCTGGATGCAAAATATACTGGTACAATGTTTTATATCTGGCAATAAAACTGTGTCTCAGTGCCAGTGAGCAACTCATAGGACTGAACAGGAGCCGCTGTATCCAGCCCTCTTTATACATCCCAAGTTGCTATAGCAACAGCATGTTAATCTGAGGCTTGTTGCTGATCACAAAAATGTGAAGGTTGATATTGGTTATTCCTGCCAATAAAATACACACTGTCAAATATCATGTTTAATTGCTTTATTTTTTAAGAATTGTACTTGTCATTGTAAGGAAAAGAGCAAACCACACATGGAAAAAACCGTGTGGCACTAACTCTCTTCGCTAAAATCCCACTTGTAAGTGAAATAAATAAATAAAAACTTGAATCCTGGCATTGATTCTGTGTGAAAACTACTTTTAATGTGTTAATTAAAAAACATATGGAGAACTTTACAGCTGGCTTGTTTACATTTTTCTATTGAAGCTCAGATTCTGCCTTGAAATTAGCCAACCTTTTCTTCTTTTTTGCTCCACCTATTCAGTATGAAACTGGGATAGGCTTTGAAAGTATTGATCTAAAGCAAAGTGCATGATTTAAAAATGACTAAAAACTGACTTAAAAATAAGAAAAAAATCGCTTTTAAAGTATCTCATTGAATGGCTTGTTTTAACCCTTTATTTCCCAAAACCTGATGCCTATAACTAGGACTTGTTTTGTTGGCTTTTTTCCTCAAAAAGTGACCATAGATAGACCGTGGTAAGTAACCCAAGATCAAAAATGACCAGGAGAGAACTGAAGGCAACTGAGGAAGAAGCCGGAGTTATTCTTTCATTTTCCAAGTTCCAAAGTAATCGAGATCGCTGATACCAGGGAGAGAGAGAAAAATAGAGAGACATCAAAAGTCTACATCTCTCTCTCTTTCTTCTCTCTCTCGCGCGCTTTCTCTCGTGACGTAAGGCGGATTTAAAGCTTCCCTCGCGCTTCTCCTGTCGGTCCCTTCTCGCGCTCCTCACATTCACCTCCCTCTCCGAGCAGACGGCCAATGCTTCACACTGCCGCTGCCCTGCGTGTCTGTCCCCTGCGTGGGAAGCACAACAAAACCAAGGACTTCACTTGAGAAGGTGCACAGGAGCGAGATAAAAAAGAGACGGCAGTCCTTCTGCAATTCATTTTACACTTTCACTGTCTGCCACCGGACGAGGTGCTCCGGTTTCAGCGTAATTCTCGGAGGTACGTAACTTTTCTGAGACAAAATCCTAAAGTCTCATCTGACTTTGCATTGCTTCGGCTTTGGTAGAAGTCATTGGAGTATTAGCCTCCTGTAGTAATCAATGTATATCATTTTGAAGAAAACATCAGACATCTCAACATATTTGTATTTGACTTATTTGTGAATAAAAGTACCAATACTTATATAGTTATGTTCAGTTGTTATGTTTTTTTTTTTTATCAGTGTTTAGTTTGAGTCGATGGGATTTCAGCACCACGGACAGCTCCTCATGCTGCCACTTCACTATTACAATAATATAGAAACACATTTTTCAGTGTTTGTGTTTTGGATAGTAAAGTCACTATCTAGGCAGCTGTTTGAATATGCAAAAATCTGAGTTTGTTTAGGATAGTTCCATTTAAATTAGGGATGCTCTGATCGATCGGCCGCCGATCGATATCGGCCAATACTCACTCTCTGCCGATCAATCGGTGCTCTCTAAAAATGCCGGTCGCGAGAGCCGATCGCATGACGTAAAATACATGACACTTTTCTCTTTGTGCGGGCAAAACAAGCTCGCCAAAATGGCTTCACCAGTCTGGCAGTATTTTAAGGTGTCCGAAAAAGACAATAACATAGCGGTATGCAACGTGTGTGAAGCAGAAATCCTGCAGCTCCACCCGCTGTGACGGACCGGTGAGCGGAGCGAAACACACAAGAGTTAGACCTAACACACTTAGCTATTTGATCTATCTCTAGAACAAGCTAAACTAGTAATACATATATTTATTATTCACTGTCGGGTCACTCATTACTGGATCAGTGAGCTGCATGAGATACCGACAGGCTGTCAGGAGAGGGAGAGAGGAAAAGAGAGGGCTTCCGCTCATTTCTCCCGTGTTATTGGTTATTATCCAAAGTTAATGTAAACTTGAATAATGTACATCATTTGAATGTAATAATTACGTTGGTTGTTGTTTGTGGAAGTGCCAATGAATTTGCCCCATTAACTGATATTTAAACACCACTTTAAATGGAAGATCCCCATAGGCCCCGCCCACTCGATCGGATCGGTATCGGCCGATACTGATTCCGGCGATCGGCCCCAAAATTCGCGATCGGAGCATCCCTAATTCAAGTGATCATACTGTAGTCTGTAGGTGTTAGTAAATTATGTGCGTCGATATATGCACTTTTCCCTAGGCGATTGTGTAGTTTAGTAAGAAGACATGTAGGAAATGGCAAGAAAACCGCCTGTCAAGTGCGATTGAGCAATCCACTGAAACATTAACAAATCCCCATAAAAAGAAAAAGAAGAGAATGTGTCTTCACATTATCATTAACAAACCAATCTGCTTATTCTCCTCACAGGACAAAGAGACGATCGCTCGGAGATATGAACGAGTCTCTGGTGGTGAACGACTCCTCTGCGACTCTCTTGGATGGAGAAGCTCTCCCATGGATGGAGGCTGATTCTCCGGAGCTGAACAGCAGCCTGCAGTTCTCCACCGCCCCGTTAGATTTCACCATCAACCCGTGGGACATTATGCTCTGCATGTCAGGCACCGTCATCGCCTGTGAGAACGCCATCGTGGTAGCAATCATCTTCTACACGCCGACCCTCAGGACTCCCATGTTTGTGCTGATCGGGAGCCTGGCCACAGCGGACCTTCTAGCCGGCATGGGATTAATCCTGAACTTTGTGTTTCAGTACGTGATCTCCTCTGAGACTATCAGCCTTATCACGGTGGGCTTCTTGGTGACCTCCTTCACTGCGTCCATCAGCAGCCTTTTGGCCATAACAGTGGACCGTTACTTCTCCCTCTACAACGCCCTGACTTACTTCTCAGAGAAGACGCTGCAGTACGTTCACTTGATGTTACTGGGGACCTGGGGGGTGTCTCTGTTTTTGGGCTTGCTGCCTGTGCTCGGCTGGAACTGCCTGGACGACCCGGCCTCCTGCAGCATCGTCCGACCTTTGACCAGGATCAACGTCACGCTCCTTGCCACCTCCTTCTTCGTCATCTTCGTGCTCATGCTGGCCCTCTATTTCAAGATTTGCAAGATTGTGTGCCACCACGCCCACCAGATCGCCCTCCAGCAGCACTTTTTCGCCACGCCGCACTACGTCGCCACTAAGAAGGGGGTGTCCACGTTGGCTATCATTTTAGGGACATTTGGTGCCAGCTGGCTGCCCTTCGCCATCTACTGCCTGGTCGGAGAGAGGGAGTATCCTTCAGTGTACACCTATGCTACACTGCTGCCAGCCACCTACAACTCCATGATCAACCCCATCATCTACGCCTACAGAAACGCAGAGATCCAGCGTTCCCTCTACGTGCTCCTCTGTGGCTGCTTTCAGACCAACAAGTCCTACCGGTCCAGGTCACCAAGTGAAGTCTAAAAAATGTGCTAGGGCTCATTCTGTGTAAATGTATTTATGATTAAAAGACAGAGCAAAAAAGACAAAGCGTCCTTTGACCGCTGACAATCTGCTTTCAGTTGCCAGTGAATGCTTTACAAACACAAAGTGGATGTGATGCTAGAATCGTGTCTCATGCATACTGTATCTGCACTTTACGATGTATCCACACAAGTTAGGATGAGATTTGTCAAAGATTCTGTGAACAAAAACCTGTGAAAAAGACAAAACAAACCTGTGAATGTAGTCAAATGAGAAAAGGAATGGGGAATATTGCACTTTTGTACATGTTTTTTGAAATGCCAAAGCAGTATTGTACAGCCTTTGTTGTGTTTAAACGTATAAACGTGTGAGTATTGTGAGCCATTTTTCTATTTCGTATGGTATTGTCTTTGATGTACATTTTCTACAAGAGTAATAAAGAAATGAAATCCAGTTGTGACTCTATCACATGTTTTTTACTGAAGCACATTTTCCCAAGGACTTCTTATGTTACAGCTGACCTGCTATTGTTAGTTTTAACATCCTCTCCACGTCTTTCTCAGGAGTGAAGATGGGTCTGTTGAAGAAAGCAATTGAATAGAAAAATAGCTTACATTTACACATTTGAACCCTCTTCTCTCAGTCTGAGTGTTGGTGCATGAGAGAGAGATAATCAATAATATGTAAACATTTGAAATGTATGTTAATGTTGTTAATTATTTTGTATTGTGATGCTTTGGCAACATTGTTTAATTGAACTTTCATGCCAATAAAGCCCCTTTGAAGAGAGAGAGAGAGAGAGAGGGAGAGCCAGAGAGCCAGAGAGAGAGAGAGAGCCAGCCAGCCAGCCACAGGTGTGCAAAAACATGTGCTGTGTAGTCAAGTGTGCTCAGCAGCTTTGATTACCAACCCCCCCCCCCCCCCCCCCCCAAGGTGTTACGTAGCCTGACATACCCCCCGCGGTAAATTACATTACCTGTATAACTCCCTAATGGCCTGGCTGCATTGATGTGTGACAGTGTGACAGGAGAGTGATCATGATAATACTCTATCTACTCTCCCTGAGTGGCCTGGCAGCTTCTGCAGCCACAAACACAGCAGTTTATCTGATGGGATGTTTAAACAGGACTCCTGTCTGCATGTTTGGATATATACACAGACATAATCCTATAAGCACTTCTACACATTTTCATCATAAATCAGCCTACCAAATGTTTAATAATTTTCTTTTTAATCAAATTACGTTTCTAATTGGAAAAGGATTGCAATTTTTTCAGCATACACTTTGTTCATTATTAAAACGTGTTTACTTTCATTACTAAAAGTCAAAAAGTCTATTGTAAAAATGGCATATTTGTTAGTGTTTCATGTAAGCCAAATATAAAAATCAAGTTAGCACAGAGCAAATCCCTTCCTCTTCCTATGCAAATGTTTACTATAAATTGTGTTTTGCCCCTTCTTGCAATATCTTCTCCACTCCCAGGTCTAACCTCTGAACTTTGAACATGGCCTTGCATCGCCCACAGCCAGGTGAAGGCTCTTCGTTGTTATTGGAATGAGAGTTCAGGACCAATCCACATGTATAGCTGAATTCACTGTTAATGGTAATTTTGCAAACTATAAAACTACACACTGAAAAAACATTGACTGTAATTAAATGCATTATGTCAACACATTTCACATAACTGTATTATGTTAGTTAAAAGCAATAATATTAAGTTTAAATACAAAATATTAGGTTCAACTTCATATTATTGCTTTCAACTAATCTAATACAGTTATGTGAACATTTGTGACGTTACACATGTGTTTAAAGTCAATGTTTCAGTTTTCTCAGTGTATAACTACTAAAAAGATTATTAACAAATAAATCAGATAAAAACTTTATTTGTATCCAAAGGAGAATCTCCTATGTTGTAACAGTACAAGTTTCCATTCATACATAAAAATACTTAAAATATGATAACTTGTGTCGTTTTGCACACAAATATTATATATATACTCTATACATACATTACCTATATTTAATTTTTATTTAATTTAATCGTTTATTTGAACCGGGACAGTGCATATCGATGAACACTTTAAAACGAAACAATGCTTACAAGTGTAAGCTTTAAGCTAATTTCCATCCGTAGCCCCGTCACATACAACATACAAGAACATGACATTTATATACATGGCAAAAATAAATACATGACATGCAGAAAGAGCATGAGCAGCATACAAGCATTTACCACATGGCAGTACAATGTAGCAGCTATGATATATAAATTGCAAGATAAGATAAAAGTGCTACATAAAGTGCAAGAGGAGATACCCCTGTATTAAAGTGCATTTAGCGGTGATTACACGTCTGTTTGTTGCTCAACCATTCTTTAAGCTGTCCTTTAAAACTATTGAGAGTGGGACAATCCCGTATTTCAGTAGGAAGGCTATTCCACAATGAGCTGCCTTTAATGGAGAGGACATTTTGTCCAAAAGTGGTCCGTCTATGGTGGACTTCACAGTCTCCTCTGGTTTCTGACCTAGTGCAGCGTCCAGCGTCCCAAAAACACTTAAAAGACTTAAAATGGTCAAAACTCAAGAAATTGTGTTTTTCAAGGATGATACAGTGGTGGTATGACTGTGGCTTTCTGTCAAACACCTTGATAGCTCTCTTGAACAGCTGTTCTATGGGTTTCAGGTTTGTGGCACAAGCAAACGACCAGTTTGTCAAACAGTATTCAATGTGGGATAGAATCATACAGTGGAGGTATGACTTTGCACCATTGGCAGTTAAGAAGGGTCTGATTTGTTTAAAATGTAGCAAGTTGAATTTAATGGTATTGGATACAAATATATGTAGATATTTTGAATCACAGAGGATGTATCTACAAAAATATAGATTACAAATATATTTTAACCGCAATGTCACGATATAGCAAGAGATGGAAGTCTCCATACGATTTGCTACAGTTAGAGTGTACTATACATGAAATTGCTTTTGTAGGTTATTTTTCCATGTACCATGTACCTTTGGTCCTTTACAGACAATAAAGATGATGGCCTGCTTTTCAAGAGCCACATGGCACAGGTACAGTATGTGCTCTTCAAGTGGACTTTTATCACAAAATGTTCACACTTTTTTATGACTCTTGTTAAGTCTCCCTACAGGCGGCTCAATCACACTGATGTCTCAACAACAGCTCTCGCACAACAGCAAATCGGGGGTCACTGCACTTCCTCATCGTGTGGACTATCATCTGTAATAATCTGCTGTTTTGAAAGCTGTGAAGCCCTCAGTCAGTTGCTCACAAAGTGGGGGAAAAAGGTGAAGGATGCTTGAAGCCACTAATGGACTGCACACGAGGCCTGGTGGCTGCTGTTTGTTCACCTTGTTGTATTCTCCAGCTCAGCAGATGTTGCTGTTGGTCACCTGTCATTTTAGGGAACCGCCTGTTCCTTCATAGCATTCAGGAAGTGAACATAGGCAACAGTAGTAGTAGTGTTAAAGCTTACATATGGTAAATAGACATGGCACACATCTTTTATTCCTGTGAATAAGCATTCAACAATTCATATATCCTCCAAGTAGCATTTCAATTTCATCAGTTTGTTATATTCACATATTTTGGAAACTATACACGGATTGTACATAATCAAGAATTCAAAGATCTCCTAAAACATAATATGTAATATATTCTGAAAACACAATTAGGTCCATACATCTGTTTGGAATTGGCATTGATTATTAAATGAATGAATTATTCAACTGCACATAATAGATAACGCTTCATGTCTCAGTCTGAGTTTATTGTGCTTTCACATCCTTTTTCTTCCATCGGATATATTCACCCGTCAATGATAACACGTCAATTTTTTTTTTTTTTCTGTTGAAGAAACTCAATAAACTCTCTTTTTTTAATCAGGTAAAGGTGGTCCCACACACTGCTCAGCCGGGGTTCTACTTCTGGTAACTGTGAGATGTCCCACCTGTATGCGCCCATCACAAGGCTTACTGCTTCTTACCAGCAAAGGTAATCAAAAAATGCATGTCTGATATCTGATTGCAGCTAAACGTCCAAAAAACAACAAAAGCTTATCCCATAAAGAAAAATACATGAATCTCTTCTTAGCAGCAACGTAGATTTATTAATTGTTACATATTAACAACACTGGATTGTGCTTCCACTTTGATATCACGTCCATTAGACTAACCAGGGGCTGGTAGCAGTGTTTGAATTATGCAAAGCTTGATCAGTGCAGACCAGAGCAGCTCTCCAGGCAACCCTCATTAATAACATTAATAACAGCGGTGTAGCAAATGCTCTCCAAAGGCACATTACCCCAGTAAGACATTGGCACGGGGAGGAAAGGGCTTTGGTGTCATTAATTACTTCATCACGCAAAATGCTGACCTCTTTCCTCGTGAGTTGTCCTTTTATAATCATACGAAAGTGGTGACACAGGAATGTTCCAGATTCAGATAATTGACAAAAATCAGTTCTGATCTTACCCCTTATTGAGAGCACAGCGGTGTACAGGGAAAACCTTGGATACCCCTATGGTGATAATGGGGTTAACCATTATTAACACACACAAACACACAAGCTAAGAGGCAAAAACACACTTTATCTGTTGGAAAAGAAGAGACAAGCCCACAACAGAAACGTAAAATCAGCTTTTTCCATAAAAAGCTATCGTCATTTGCTTTCGTCCCACTGCATGTGACCTGGGTTTGTGTGTGTCTGAGAGAGAGAGAGAGAGAGAGAGAGAGAGAGAGAGAGAGAGAGAGAGAGAGAGAGAGAGAGAGAGAGAGAGAGAGAGAGAGAGAGAACATGTTGGCACAGGGTTGTACTCTATGGGTGCGCTTGTTAGTGGCCTGGAACCTGTGAGGATTTTTCATGGGTAATTTACCAGAGCTCCCTTTATGTTGGCTCTCCCTTTATGTAATGTCTGCCGTGTGTGTGTGTGGTGAGATCAAGAGTGCAGCGTAAACCTAATATAATTATCTAATATGTTCCTCGACTTTCTCAGAAAAACACTGGGTAGCTGTGTGTGTGTGTGTGTGTGTGTGTGTGTGTGTGTGTGTGTGTGTGTGTGTGTGTGTGTGTGTGTGTATGTGTGTGTGTGTGTGTGTGTGTGTGTGTGTGTGTTGTTCAAGGAGCCTAATGAGTGTTGTTGACAGCCACACACTTTCAGGGTTAATTTAACTTTGTTTCTCAAACTAATAATTTGTACTTTGAAGTTACGTGAAAAGGGCAGGGTGCCCTCTCTTTATGGAGATAATATATTTAGTATGCAACAAGCTGACAAAATGATCTTGAATAAACACATTTCCAGGGAGGAGTTTTCTGTTTATGTGCAGTTCCCTACTGATTTGTTGATAACCTCTCTTAAAAAAAAATGTACTTAGTTGTGTCATGTTCATGGTACATAGTTCAACATCTTATATACATTGTATGAGAAACAAACTGACAGAATGTACAGTATAACACCCAATGTATACTAAAATCAATATTCAAGCTACTGGGCTAGAGTAGTATTATGTCCTCAAAATGATAAGATTCATTTATATAGCAGCAAAGCTGAATAATATATTAGCTGCCATCTAATTTCACTAAATCTAACTATTCAATTCACAAACAATGAGTAATTATTCAATTTGAATTATGCAAGACATGGTATGAATACGTTTGATTGTCTTTGTTAGAGGGCTTCAGTCACATTTTCTTTCTTCTAGTGCTCTGACATGGTCAACAGGCGGTTACGTTCTACAACTCCAGGTCCTTCTGCTCCGCCCTTGCAGAATGTGGGTAAGTATTATAACGTTTCTCACACTTTAAGGGGTGAGTCGGAGGGGATGAAAGGCTCCTGCTGCACAACAAGAGCTTTGAGGATTCCATGGTGTTCTGTGAAAGTCCCTGTGAATGTCCCTGTGAAAAAGGAAAATCACAGTAAGCCACTCAAAGATACAACACATTCTAGCTTAATTGTTCACAATTGAACTCTTCTTCAGCCTCAATTTCTGCAACCATGTCAAAGTGCCCGGAAATAATTAAGGATTCATATTGTTTTTTTGGCAAGCCAGGGGCCTTTGCTTATTATTATGTATGTCAAGTGCATTGCAACAGCTCTGGCAAGGGGGGAATACATGTCCCCAATACCTTCCTGTGTGACACAGGTCAATTTGACCTGGAAGATAATAAGAAATGAGATAAACTGGCTCAAGTTAAACATGTCTGTTTTGTAAACTCTCCACAGGCTCTACATTACGCACCCCTTCATCATCCTCATTACTTACCATTAGCTTCCCTTGTTTGGTACTGCTCTTATTCTCACGTACAATGACCTTCCCACTTCCATCAGAAAGATAGAGACCAGAGTATCCTGACAGCTCATATCTTAGGAAGCACTTCTGTGACCAATTACCTTCCCCCATGACATCTGCCCTCCCATCATCCCCCTCTTGACTCTTCTCCCAACTTATTTCTTCACTAGGACTACAGCGATGATGTAGAAATTAGGAGAGGAAACAAATTCAGCCATGACGAAGCCTTAGGACTCAAGACGATGTGTTATTACCTGAGCACGATGACCCGATTAGCTGCTCTTAATGCTGCCAATTACGATGAAATTAGCTTAAGATTCATTTACAAGTCCCTTTTTATGTCATCTGGGTTAATGTAAAAAATGCAACAAGACAAAAGTTGCCTGAGCACCACAGCATGTGCGCATTTCATTCTAAACATATAAGTCAGCTAGGACAACATGACGTGTTATTCAAGTATGAGTTGACATGCTGTATGTAAGACTGAGTGTGTAAAAGTGATATACTGTGAATTATAGTCACTAAAGTAAATTCCATTCACATTAGGAACTAGAATGGACAAAACACAGTTTCAAAAACCAACACAGGCAATACAAATGATTTCATAAATATTCACATTGGATGGCGAAGTACAAGTAGATAACCCCTCTGAAGAGACGGAGAGATTACATTTTATTTCATTTGAAGTGTATTTACTCAAACTGAAGCACAAGTTTAAGGTTTCTTTAGATGAGTACTTTATGCTTCATCTCCACTACATTTCAATGACAAACATTGTATTTTTAATCCAATAAATTGATCTGACAGCCATAGTTAGTGGTTATTAAAATGTTATACTCATGACACTTCAACAAACTAAAAGGGTAAACAGCTGCTTACATTCATTCCTCTGAAATAGTTAACGCAGAAATGTAACATAATAAAATGTGATAAAATAAGAATTTGACTTTTTTTTTGCTCCACTGTGTTTTATTTTCTCTCAAACTCTAATTTTGGCTTGATACTGAAGACGTTTTGCCTGATCTTAATGGCACAAACCTGATTCCATGCTAGAGGCCACTGAGCATCATCTACAACATATTCATTCATTCCATCATTTTGCAAAGATTTAGAAAATTGAAATATGAGCAAATATTTAAACATATGAAACTTTTTTGATAAATTACTGGCATAAAAAAAAGGCCAGCCAAAAAGCTTCTTTACCCGAAGAGAAAATAAAACGTACAAAATGACCGGCTGACCCAAGTGCAGACACTGAACCCCCCGCTGCAGCAGGTGAGCTCAAACAGCCCCCTGCCTCTAAACCAAAATAATTAAAAGTGACATAAGGCATTTTGGTGCTCAGACAGACCTATGCTACAATATATGTTTAAGTCGTGTTCTTATATAACTTGAGGACACTTAACACACTGTGTCATTTTAAGAAAACTATAAGTTCAGCATCTGACTGCCAATTAACCAATTCACAGAAAGGCTACAGTGTTTTGCTTTGTTTAGGTTTTTCATTTATCAATTGTTCTTTGAGAAATATCAGTGAAATGTATTACATCTAAGAGTTAACAAAAGCACAAAAAAGCTATGTAATTCACCAAAATATACAGACTGATATGTGACTATGATACATTTGAAATGGTTTTAATGAACTATAATATTAACAACAATGTGAACATTTAACTTTTAACATATTCTGTAGCCATAATCATCTTTTAAATCCCACAGTAAGGTTGCATAATGGGCTTGTTTACATTTGTTTAATCTGGGGATGAGAGATTGAGAGTGTGTGGGTGTGCTGTGGACTGTGGAGGTGATAATAGAATGTGTAGGAGGGAGGGCAAACAAACATTATTTGCTGGGTTGTGCTGTCATACACTTGACTGGTTTCCCATCCAAACCAAAAATCTATCCATTGCATCCAAAGCAGAGTCTAACATAATTTGGAATTAGTGTTTTTTTTCTTCTGTAAAGCCCCTGTCACACTGTCCCGAAATTGACACCCGATGGACACACGAATATGGAATTGTGAATTTCGCACGAAGATGGCCCCGAACCACACACGAAGGCAACATTTACATTACATTTAAGACATACAACTGCAACGAAAGTAACACAAACAATTATGTTAAAGTTTTATGATACTGTACTGATATTTTTTGACTTTGTTCTTTACTTACTCCGTCTTTATATGTAGAAGATATTACGTTTTCTCCGTCATGTTGTTTCCATAGCAACAACAACTTCCTCGCCTTCAAAATAATATATTATATCCATTTTAGTTTCACAGAACGCAAATTGGGTTATTTACATAATATGTTTACATGATTTTGTTGTGTTGTAAAACAACCAGATGGACACACGATAAAGGAAATGTTCAAATTCGACTTAAGATGCCCTCACGAATGCCTTACGAAGGGCAAAATGGACACACGAATTTAACACGAAAATGAACCTTCACAAGGTCCTTCGGCAATGCTTTGTGATGCCAAAGATGTTGCCACCGCTCCCGAAGTTGCTGCCGGAGCCTGAGAAACTCCACCGGCGGTCATACGATGGCTTATGATGCCATAACGAATCGCCCGATGTTGTTACGATCAGAGCCGAATTTGAACATTTCCTTAATCGTGTGTCCATCGGGTGTCAATTTCGGGACAGTGTGACAGGGGCTTTACTCTATCTTTCTTAACCTTTTAAATAGGAAACTTAGCCGAGAATTGTTACACTGCGCCAAAACTGAAAAATATATGGAACATGTAGAAAAGGCATATCACTGCAACCTTATAGTACGATTTTAAGTACATTTCAAAACTTGACAATATACTTATGTTTTACAGTCTAGGAGAAGGGTTTAGTTTCATTTCATTTCAAGCCTTTATTTAATCAGATGAATCCCCTTGAGATCATTGATCTCTTTTTCAAGGGAGACCTGCTCAAGTAGTTCCACATGAAACATATAAACATAGACAGAACAACAAGGACATCAGTACAGCATCATTTACATAATTATCCACAGAAACAGGTACCAATAGCTTCCGATTGAGTAGCATCCAACCGAGCTTTAAAAACATTTAGTGGCACCAGATTGCTCAGCTTCCATTCCTTTTGCAGACTATTCCAAGACAGAGGAGCTGCACATCTAAAAGCTGTCTTCCCTAAGACAGTCCTAGCAGTTGGCACATTTAATAAAACCACAGCATTTGATCTCAGGCAGTAGCCACTTACAATTTTCCGTGAGATCAGGGAGCAGATATAAGATGGAAGTTTCCCTAACATGGCTTTGTATATAAAAATGTACCAGTGAATGAGCCTCCGTACAGTTAATGAAATCAAACCTGCCCTTGCATACAGGGTACAGTGATGTGTTAATGCTTTACAATTTGTCACAAATCTTAGAGCACCGTGATACGCAGCATCTAACTTGACCAGGCAATTGGCAGGTGCATTGATATACATCAAATCACCAGAGTCCAGCACAGGTAAAAAGGTCACAGTGACTAGCCTTTTCCTGGCCTCAAGCGAGAAACAGGACTTGTTCCTGTAGAAGAAACCTAGCCTAACCCTCAGCTTTTTAAGCAGGCGATTTACATGAAGTTTAAAAGTGAGACAATCATCAAGCCAGATACCAAGGTATTTGTAACAGGTAACCACTTCAAGTTGTATTCCTTGCGTAGTTACAATATCTAAAACAGGCTCTGGTGTCTTTTTAGCTTTAGAAAAGAGCATTACCTTGGTTTTATCAACATTTAAAAGAAGCTTTAGTTCAGAGAGCTGAGTCTGAATAATGTTAAAAACAGCCTGTAATTTAACACCAGCCTCCTTAATGGAGGGACCTGCACAGTACATCACGGTATCATCCGCATAAAAATGTAAAGTGGCTTCAACAACATTTTCAGCTAAACTGTTGATGTAGATGGAGAATAAAAGTGGACCTAAAACAGAACCTTGGGGAACACCATTTGCAATTTTCAACCACTCAGAAGACAGCCCATCAAAATGAACACATTGACACCTTTCAGAGAGGTAGTTCACAAACCACCCCACTGCATGGCTGGACATGCCTATACTGGCTAGCCTCTGCTTTAAGATGCGATTATCAACGGTGTCAAACGATTTGGACAGGTCAATAAATAGAGCTGCACAACTCTGCTTATTATCTAAAATACTCGCCACATCATTCACCACTTTCATTGTGGCAGTGATGGTGCTATGTTGCTTTCTGAAGCCTGACTGATGTTTAGACAGGATGTCATTTTTACATAAAAACTCCTTTACCTGTTCACTCACTTGGCGTTCGAGCACCTTCGCCAGAACTGACAACTTAGAGATTGGCCTATAGTTATTTAATAAGGTGGCCTCCCCTCCTTTTAGTAAAGGCAGGACATACGCTGACTTCCACAATTTTGGAATTGTGTTTGTGCTGAGGGAGAGGTTAAAAAGAGTAGTAAGAGGTGGAGCTATCTTTAAAAAGAAAGGTTCTAAGTTGTCCGGGCCAGCCGGTTTCTTAGGATCTAACTTGGTTAAAGATTCACGAACAACATCAACAGTAAAAGGAGTAAAACTAAAAGGGTTTTCCAAAACACGTTTTTCAGAGTCACAGACTGTAGTGTTCACAGAAACAGAGTTAGTGACAGAATCAAATAGAGAACCACAGGACACAAAATGCTCATTAAAGCAATTTAGCATAGTAGCCCTGTTCGATATGGAGCCAGATGCTGTGGTAAGGCACGGAGGTATTACGGATATCACCGGTGGATAAATATTTAATGGCTTTCCAAATTTTCCAGGATTATTCAGATTCTTTGTGGTTACTGACAGATAGTACTTTGATTTAGCACTTTTGATATGTGAAGTGAAGCTATTTCTTAGCTGCCTAAAACGCAGCCATTCTACCTCTGCGCCTGATTTCCTAGCCTTTGCCCAGGCCTCGTTTCTCTCATGAAGGAGACTGGACAGTTCAGCAGAAAACCAAGGATTGCCTCGTCCCTTTACTCTAAATTTACGCAGGGGTGCATGTCTATGAATGATCTCCATAAAACCAAGATAAAAATAAGACCATGCAGTTTCTACATCTGCACACAAATCGATTTTTCACCAATCAAACCCAAACAGATCATGAACAAAACCTTGCTCCACAAAATGTGTTTTGTCTCTCTTAATGATAATGCGAGGTTTAACCTTTTGGACCTTAGTGTCCCTAATTGTGGCTACAACACAGTGATCACTCAAATCATTTGCAAATACTCCCAAAGATGAGTATTTATAGGGAACATTAGTTAAAATGAGATCAATTAGGGACAGGAGAGTCAAGAAAATAAAATAGTTGAAAGAACCATAGTCATCATGTCACCCTAATTCTATTTGGGTCTTGCTAATGATGTCTTTACAAGAATCATTTCATATAATTCGGATCATTATTCAATTATTTATAATCAAAACAGAGAGAAGGCTTTCAGATGACTTGTCCTCAGACAGCCCCTCAGACACCATGCCTGTGTCACTGGGTGAGGAATAACGCCTCCTCTTCATCGGGTGTCAAACAATACACTTTGTGATCAGAGCACATCTCCCCCACTGAGTGGTGATGTCCTTCGTTCTTCCATTATACTATTTGTGTTCTAGTTTCGATGGAAGAAAAGATACATCTCACTTAAAAACCATCCCACTGTGACAATGGACCTCTTTTAAAGCTAGCAGTTATGGAATAAACTCTATATGTAAAATCATTTTATATAAATGTGTTTTAATACTAATCCACTGCAGTGCACATAGTAACCATGACAATACAAACACACAACACGATAAATAAGCTTCCAAAAATGGTAAAGTTTAATTTATAAATGAAAAAAATATACAATACCAACTAACATATAAACAAATCAGTTCTAAGACCAAACCCAATTCTTCTCATACCTTCATATGGTTCTTAAAAAAAAAAGAAAGAGAGAGATTTGTGCACGTGTTTTGCATTATAAGTGAAAGGTCAGCATGGCCAGCATGAGTATTAAAACAAAAAAAATGGCATTCATTAGGTTTTATTCAATGTAACGAGAAAACATTCTTTATCAAATATTTCTATCATTAACTGCACACGTGACATGCAACCTCCGTTATCACACACGTGTTTACATGTGACTGAAAAGCTAAATCAGACTTAAATCGGCACAATTTAGTTTGACATATTGTATAAAAGCATTATTACTTTGGTGTTTATTTGTGGCATTAACTTTATATTTGATAAGTTATTTATGTGACAAAATGTTGTATATAGATAAAAAAATTACAAGTGTACATGCTGAGGAAAATACAAAACTGATGGCTCACTTCACTATTATCATATGTGTTGGTCCAAGAAGCTGTAGTGGGTTCTGACGGCTCAGGATGAATAAAGTAGGACGACCAGAAAAGTTTAAGACAATGATGCCATCTAGAGGCAGAACAGAGGAGTTTCCTCAACACAGAAAGTGTGTACACAATCATGACCTCATCACAACACTGTCCCAAGGCTTTTAAGAGCAAAAAGTCCCTTTATGACAGCATTTAGTATCATGAGTCCTCGTCATTGTAGAAAAACACAAAGTAGAAGAGAGCACTGATGACCAGCAGAGAGACTGACATCAGCATGTTCCTCCGATTCTCTCCTCTTAACGTCTGCAGCTCCTTGTCTGGAAATTAAAAAAGCAATGTGAATCAACCAATGTGTGGCAGCCATCCATTTTCACCAAAACTGAAACATCATGAAGCAACAAAAACTGCTTATTTATATGAATGTACCGTAATAATATTAAACACGGTCGCAATCATAACACGGATAAAACTTTCATGAGCTTAACGAGTCAATCAGATCACAACAATGACTGTTTATCTCAGATGTTGGTGTTTTTATATATATTTAGGAATGACCAACTATGAAGCAACTGACCAAAAGAAAACTGATTCACATAATCCAAAGCTGTTTCCATAATCATTCATAGTTTTTTTGATTGTAATTGAGATATCTCTAAAAGTATTCAAATGTCAAGTCCACATAAAGTGAAGTTAGAACATATTTGTGACACTGCTTATTACATTTGAATGGCACATGTTTTTTGTAGGAGTGTTTCCTTACCTAACTTTAGCACCCTCTCATTAATGATGGTCATTTCATCTACCAGGTCCTGCCTATGGAGCAGTGAGGGTGAGAGAGAGAGAGAAACAGCAACATAAGGAGGGTTTTCACTTCATGGACAAGCCTCATAGGGAACAACTGTATCAATTCAAGTTAGGTTTCATCTCTGAAAGTACGTTTTAACATCTCTATGACCACCATCATCATCCTCACCTGTCCTTCTCAGAGAGCTTCTCCTTTCTGCTCCTGAACTCAACCCTGTCCAGGTTGTCTTTGCATCGCGTCCGCCGCTCCTCCAAACGGTCTATCTAGAATATTTACAGGTCAGAGATAATAGTGAGTTTAGTTAAGATTGGTTGGATTGAAAATACTTAACCATGAACAGAGGCCGGCGTAAGAAGTACTCTTGTATTGTACCCAGGGTTGTAAGTGTAGAAGAATCAGAGTGTAGTAATACTCTGTTACAAGTAAAAGTCCTGCAATCAAAATGTTACTCAAGTAACAGTACAAAAGCATTAGCATCAAAAGATACTTAAAGTAACAAAAGTAAAAGGAATCATTCTGCAGATTGGTCCATTTCAAAATGGTATACACTTGATATGTTTTAAATATAATTAGTGATGTTATCACAGCTGGTAAAGGTGCAACTAGTTTTGGTATAGGCCTACTGCAGGGTAGATTGTGAATGTTAATTCAGGTGTAACTCAAGTCCTATTTAAGTGTTGATTATATTTCATATTACTAATCCAAATCTACAAAGTAACTAAAGGTATTTAAATGGAGTGGAGTAAAAGTGCACAATTTACCTCAAAGTACCATATCATTAAAATATTCACGTAAAGTACAAGTACCTCAAACTTGTACAAGTACTTGAGTAAATCTACTTTAGTTACTTTGCACTATTGACCAAATGCAGAGACTAAATGAATTGAATGTGTGCATATTAGAGATGTGAGGATACAGAAGCAGGCTCGAGCTAAAATGCTAACCCCCTATCCAGCAAGCTGGAGGAGAAAAATGCGTCTTTCACCGTCTTACCTCAGTGGCGACACTGGTTTTCTCGCGTCTTTTGTCTTTAATTTTAGTCATTTTCTGGCTGAATCTAGCTACTTCAGAGAGCCTGGCTGTTAGACTGACTGTACGGAAGTGTTTCCTTCTTCTTCATTTTGACACATCACTCCTCCTTGAAGGCGGTGCTGCCCCCTATCTGTGTAACACGGCCATAACGGTCAGGCTAATTAATGTCACCTGTGCTAATAGTGACCTAAAGTTTAAACTATGCTATTTGACGCTATTCTGACAAAGTCCCAGGAGAACAAAAACAATGGGGGGTTTCAGCTCCAGCAGCCCCTTTGAATTAGTGAAACTAAAGTGATAGTTATTAACTCTATTTCGCTCTTATAAGACACACACATATCATATAATATGACGTTATACATGAACAAATTAGATTTGATTCAATTTTATTGTCATTGCACTATGACAGCGATATGCAGTTAGCATTCTACCAAAAGTGCAAAACAAGTAGAAAGTGAGGTGTTATTCATGACTTATTAAATATACATGATGTGGAATAAACAAGTATGTTTTATGCCAGTAGTATTGGAAGTACTAATGGCTATAGGAACATTGACCGAAAACTGTCTTCTGTCTCCGCTACGAAGTAGAAAAGTGTGTGTGCTAGTTGAGAGAGTTGCTAATCGGATTAAAGGACCTGAGAGGACACGGTTTGATCAGCTGAGAGAGAAAAGGAACGACGCCATGTATTTTCTTCTCCAGTAGCTCCGTTTCATTTTGGAAAAATGCCTCTCTTTATAAACCGGGACCAAATATTTGCACATCAGGTACACCTGCTGGAGCACAAACTGAGGGTAAATCACTGCTAGAGTGTCATGCCAAATGTGAGATTTATGATCAGAGATTGTTAACAATATTGATTGTTTTCCATTTAGTAGCCTACGCACAAAACCAAGAGTGTGTGTTATGTCTTTGTGTTTTTAGAGTAAAGAGGAACGAATACTGGAACTGGAGACAGAGAATGCTATTCTTCATTTAAGACTTGCCGAGGTAAGAAGACTCCTCTCATCATTACTTACAGGCTTAAACCTTTTAGGCCTAAGGGAATCCCAGATCACTGTTACAGTATTTTATTTAATAGCATGATTGAAATACATTATGTATTTTATCTTTTATCTCACTGCCATTGAATTCAGGTGTAACTTTGTATTGTACAGTATGTCTCTGTTATAAAAGGAGAATATGGATACCAAAAATAATCCGGGTAGACTGTCCCTTCACATGCTCAATTTTAAAATTTAAACTCAAACTAGTTGCAAACAGGCAACTAGTATTACCTAAAGTAGCCTAACATGTTTTATTGGGTTTTATAGACCTTACAAATAATTACATAATACTTAAAAATGTGCAATGTAATGAAAACTGTTTAAAATAAGCTCTCTGAGAAGAGTATATTTTGTTTTCCAGCATTTAACATGTTCTCTTCCAATGCTGTTTATTTATTCATCTTTCACTGATAATTGAAACAGAATGCGATCATTTAGCACCAGAGCTTTTACTGTGGGTTTTGGGAAACACATAGTTCCCTAAACCTCAACATTTTGCCAGCGTACACCACTTTTACATCTATAGGGTAAACGGGTTGCTTAATAAGTTATCAACAACAGTTGACCAACAAGTCTCTCGAAGACGTGTGTTGTATTAAAATGCCGTTAAATTCGAACAAGCATGATACAAGGGGGGTTATTTAATGTAGCTGTAACTGCCAGTTGAGCTGTTGTTTGGCATAACGTGAGTATAAAATGGTACAGCGGTGCAGAATAAGTATGTTGATGTCGTATCCTTTAGTGTCTGGGGAAGCTCCGTCGAGACCATGAAAAGGAGACCAAGGCCCAGAAGCATCACCTGCAGCAGAGGAACGCTCAGAAGATCACCCGGTCAGCCCTCGCCAAACTCCTCTCTGAGGTCCAGGTACACATGCACCAGAATTAATGTCTTTGTGCACATGGTAGCTTGTTATAGTTTTTTTATCTGATCTTTTGAAATGTTTCACTAAATACCATCCAAAGGCAATAAAGGAAGGTCATTTAGGAACTTAGAAAGACACACAAACAAAAGACAAACACACACACACACACACACACACACACACACACACACACACACACACACACACACACACACACACACACACACACACATCCGCACTGCCCTTCACACCTCATGTCTCCTCTCTGTGTTGGTTGCAGGCCGTGAAGCAGGACTTGAGTGAACTTTTCGCAGTGTATTTGAGTTTTTCCACTGAGCTGGAAGAGCAGAGCAAGCAGCTGCTGGACAAAGTACAGCAGGCCAGCTGTTCTCTAAAGGGTGACCGTGGAGACGAGGTTCAGGGTAAGTGTCTCAGTGTGTAGCATAACAATCGATCAGAAATGCAGCATCTTTTACCCCATTTTCCTAAGCAAATTGTTTTTTTTATTGACTTCTAGGTCTACTGTTCGCCACCATTTTGGCCATTTTCTTTTTAAAGTTATGGTGGAGCCTGGGTGCTGTGAGCTGGAGTGAGCATGCAGCTTTAAGAAGAGCAGCTTTTCAAGGCACTCTGACATTAACCTATGATAGATTCAAATTCAAAGGGTCAATGTGTAAGGCCTGGTAATAAATAAATATTGGCGGCATTTTAAGTTCTGCTACTTGGTCAATACACGCATGAATTATATTAAAACAATTAATAAAATAAATCAGGGCAAGAATACTTACATTTTGCCGCCACATGCTCTCCTCCTAGAAGAGTATAGTGTTGTAGCACGTATACCATGTTGGCATTTTCTTGTTTCTGCCATTTTGAATTTATACCAACAAGCTATTATAGCTGAGGGGAATGTGTGTAGAAGTCATAATGTAAATCACAGGGGAGGTTTCAAACCGTCAGAAGTTAATTTACCATTCATTGAATATTTTATTAAGGAACATTTTTATGCCTCCCTTCTGGTCTGACATTTTCTACCTTCCACTTTTATTAATGCTTTTTGTTTTGCCAACTCATTCCTCCTCTCTGTGTTTCTCACTACTCTAAAGTGGTTTACATGTTCTGTGCTAGCTGTTTCTTGATCAGGCTGTTTGCTGATAATCCTCTCACACTGCCCCTCCCCTCCTCTCTCTCACCCCGCCCTGCGAGGTTATCCCGGGTTCACTATCTTGCTTTAATTCAGTCCCACAAGTCAGCTACTCACCATGGCTCTGAAGATTTGTGACAACTGATCTCCCTGAGAACATGCTGTGCAAAAATGCTGCAAACTTCACCTACTTACCTGCACTAATTAAAGAGAGTACTCCAACTATTTGGAGATTTCTCTTACATTACATTTATTTTGCAATTTATTTGCTACTTTGCTAATCATTATTTGTATATAATGTAGGGCTGTAATTGTTCTTTGACTTCTAATTCAAGATTTATAAAGGGATCAATCTGAAATATATGTATCATTCCAAAAACCTTGCAAATAAAATGTATTTAAGTAATAACTAAATTATTAGTAAAAATGTACATGTTGTAGACTCATATGATTAGGAAACTATGAATTTGGATGCAGCAATAAAACCAAGGCACTTAAAAAAGACGTTTTTAAGGGGAAATGCCAACAAATAAATCTATAAATAATCAGATTAGAGGTTTACGTTTAAGATTCTGAAGGCCTTTAAGTACAGACTTTTTCATTTAGAATAAAAAAAAAAAACTTTTATTGCTGTTTTGGGGATCATTTATTTTTGAATAATTTGCACTTGAAATCATCTTTAAAGAGAAAAAGCAACATTTTGTTATATTTTCGTTCAACTAAGGCTATCCCTGAAGGTCTCAACCCGTCTGAGTGAATGGAGTTGTTTAGTGCCGGGTTAACAGCACTAACATGTGTGCTCCAGGATTACAGACCTGGCCTGAGTTCAAAGATTTAAACCAGACAACAGATGGTCTGCCTTTTCCTTATGTGTTTGTTGTATCAAAATTAACACAATAATAAGCTTGAACCTCTTTTCTCTAATTTATCTCTCTGCTCTCCATGACCAGACTTACAAGCTGTGGTCTCAGCTCTAGAGCGCTCTCTGGAGGAGGAGCGGGAGAGGTGCCGGGCGGAGAGGCAGAGGAGGAAAGAGCTCCATAACACCCTGGTGGTGAGCACAGATTATTGTCTGAAGATAATGGGTTATAGTCTGGGTTCATAGAAACCTACAGCATATCTGATGTGTTGCTTTGTTGTTATTCTTAAATATGTGCAGGAGCTGAGAGGCAACATCAGGGTTCACTGCAGGGTGCGACCAGTTTTACCCTTTGACCATGTCCCATCTTCCACCCCTGGATCGTGGTGGGGCATTACAGGATCCATCATGACAATATGAAATACTTTATGATCATTAAGAGTTTTTTTGCACTTGAAAAGCTAAAAATATAAAATATATGTGTTGTTTTTTTCTGTCAGGCCTGCATTATCAGAAGAAGTGGTATCTACAGTCAGTGATGTGAGTTTTACATTTTCTTAACATTTATAATATTTAATTGCCGCTAGCAGCCTCAGTGTCCTCACCCTATTTTTGTTTTGCCCCATTTGTTTTTTTTAGGACACAGTGATGGTGAATTGCATAAAACCTGGAATGCCAGTGCATAACAAGATGTATGAGTTTGAGAGGTAAAGACAAACACCGTCATGGCGCAATTACTCTAGTTTCAAAAGTATCAATGATTCCTCTGTGTTTCTTCCAGAGTGCATGGACCAGAGGAATCCCAGGATGCAGTGTTCGAGGAAGTCAGGCCGCTCCTCACATCTCTGTTGGACGGGTTAGTACGGAAGCATTAAAAAAAAAAAGGCTATGTCAAATCACATGCCATTCAAATGTTCATTCAGCTATATTAATTGAAGAACCACCCTGCGGGGATGAAGAACAAACAATAAAAAATGTGACAAACGGCATAATGTGACTGCATGTCTTGAAAGTCATCTCCTGCCCTTCAGCTACAATGTGTGTATAATGGCGTACGGACAGACAGGAAGTGGGAAGACTCACACCATGATGGGCTCCCAGCTGCTGGAGGAGCACTCGGGGGGACAGCAGAGGGCGCAGCCGGGGGCGCAGCCGGGGGCGCAGCCGGGGGCGCAGCCGGGGGCAGAGCAGGGCATCATCCCCAAGGCGGCTGCTGAACTCTTTCGGTGAGGAAGAAAAGCATTTGTTTGTTTTTTGTGATATTTACTGTCTATAATGACTAAACTCTGCGAGATGTGTTTTTTTTATGACATGCTGAATCCAAAGTAGATCTGTTCTGATTTACTGTGTAGAGATAAAGTTGATCCATTAGTGTATCAAGATAATAGAGAATATATTTAGGTCGAACTTTGTCTTTTTGTTTTCATGTATGGGGTTTTGTTCCTATTCCTGTGTGTGTGTGCAGGATGATCTCTGAGAAGCCAGCAGACAGCCACACAGTGGAAGTGTCAGTGATGGAGGTGTACAACAACGAGGTGCTCGACCTTCTGGCCAAAGATGCGCAGGGCAACCCGGTGGAGCAGCGCTGCGACGTCATCACCACCTCCAATGGGGCCAGCCAGGTCATCGCCCTCAAATACCAGTGAGTACAGCCGCAGCTGAGGAGATAACCAGAATATAAGACTGTGTTTCTATT
Source organism: Notothenia rossii (assembly GCF_949606895.1). Classification (NCBI taxonomy): domain Eukaryota; kingdom Metazoa; phylum Chordata; class Actinopteri; order Perciformes; family Nototheniidae; genus Notothenia; species Notothenia rossii. The sequence goes on from NC_136906.1 coordinate 67,873,237, forward strand.
TATTATTATTTGATATCTCTATTGAACGGGTACCATGCATAAAAAACACATTCATCTCAAACAGAGAAGAGATGCTATATGCCAGATTATAGCTAAAAGCACATTTCCATCTGCAGTCCTTGGACAGGTACACACTTAACAGTCAACACACTAATTCAAATAATTTCATATTGCCTATAACCCTAACAAATAAAACAGCTCAAATACAGATGAATCAAATATAAATATTAGTACTTTTGTCGAATATAATTTATCAAAACCAACCAAATCAAATGTTTGCACAATGGGGAAAAAGCCTGCCTTTGTTTTGTATTCATATAATCAATGCTTTTCGACATGTAACATGTATCAAATTATGTTTAATGGGAAAGGGCTGAAAATGACGCTATCAGGGTGGGGCGGGTGAACCAAACAGTAAAGTTGAATGCAGTAAAACTATAAGATAAAACCAATAAAGGCTGCACTGGGTCGTCACTGAGTTATATTGTTCCCATAGACATATTCACTTCATCCATGTTCAATACTGATTTAAGCAGCTATCACTTCATGTCGGATGTGTTTCATATGTCCTCCAGGCCCGTGCGGGATGCCTCTGAGGTGATGCAGATCCTCAGCAGGGTTTTGAAGCTCAGGGCTCACTGTCCCACCCTCGTCCACCCCGACTCCTCTCGCTCTCACCTCATTGTCACCCTCACCATTTCCTCCAAAAGCCCCAACGCACTGGCCCTGGGTGAGACGCAATCACACACACTCACACATATGTTAGCATTGATGACACCTGTTGGCCACACACTCATACACTGTTTGTTTCCATTCAGCCCGCAGGCTCCAGAGTGCCAAGAAGGACATGCAGCTGGCCGCTCAGAAGGAATGGTGGAGCCCACGCTGTCGCCGTGCCAACCTCGCCGCCCGCAAATCATCTGAGGATCATCTCTTCGCGAGCACGGCCTCCTCTCCCAGCCGCTCCCCCTCACACTCCCCCTGTCCCTCCCCCAGGCGCAGCGTTTCCCAGGCTCTGTTCAAAACCAAGCTGCAGCTGGTGGACCTGGCAGGGAGCGAGAGTGTCGGTGAGAGGGGCTGAAGGATGTGAATTTAGTTTAGTGTCATGGGAAATTTGGTCTGTGATTGTTTGAAGATGCATCTGGCCACATTTAACCTGGAAAACCTACCTTTTTCATGTAAATAATTGAAAAACAGTCATTAGGCATGTCTAATTCAGATGCTGGGGATAACATGCTGCTTTGTGCAGATTTCAAGCTGCTCATATACAGCCTGTACAAACACAGCTGAGGATGCAGGTTTTGGTAATTAACCCGTATTTACACAGAAAAAAGGTCAGAATAAGAATCAGAATATCTTAATTCATCCCACAGAGGGGACATATGAATTTGTTACAGCAAGAAAAGAACCAAAGACAGCTTAATGATAACCAAGAAGCATGCATACAAAAATATTAAAGATAAAAACAACAACACCATTTACAAAATACACATCCTGTAACAGTTCTAAGAGATATAGCAGCCAGGTATATATTGCACAGCTATTAACGGCATATATATAGATAAACCCCTTCAGCACCATCTCGTTTTCAAGGGGGTCCCAACAATAGCAACAACTTACAGACATACATAAATATAGTATAGTCTTTGTTGTTATACGTGTATGGGTCACTGTCACTGAACCAAGTAGAGCGGATGCTTGTTCATTATGCATATCAATCAGCTTCCTTGCAGACAGTTAAAAAATGTGTGTGTGTCAGGTATGTCTGGAGTTTCGGGCGCCGCTCTGTGGGAGGTGTCCTGTATAAACCGCAGTCTCTCTGCTCTGTCCGATGTCCTGGGAGCTCTGGCCGAGCAGAGACCACACGTCCCCTATAGGAACAGCAAACTCACCCATCTGCTACAGGACGCCATAGGTGAGGCACACACACACTTACACACTCCCACTCTCTTTTTCTAACACCTGGGATTCATATCTTCCTGGGAAAGAGTCACTGACACCGACATGTCTTCACCTAGCTGAGAGATTCCACATACTGTAACTCAGACAACACTGAATCATCCAAAACACTACGCCAAGATATGTCTGTATAATGTATTTTTGTCCTTGCCCTAAAAAGGAAAAGAAAAGTATGACACGTGTAATTAAATTGTATTTTGTCCTTTTTAGTGTAATCTTTTGGTATATATTATATATTTCCTGTGAATAATTGTCTTTATCTTAATGTCATACATTTACAGAGCTAAATCCCAGATCAAATGCACGCTAAAGGCTCTTTGAGCATGTTTTCTCACAGTGAATGTTAAATGTTTGTTTTTCATGTATTGTGTCTTGATATTTGTCTTTGTTGATGTTACACATGGAGCTGCTGTGATGCAAGTCAAATTTCAGACCATTAAAGTATTATCTTATCTTATCGTATCGTCATAATAGTTTTTTTTTTTTTTAAATCGTTTTTTATGATTGGTGTTATTTTTCTCAGATTTTCTTACAATGTATCTTCTTCAGCTGTGTTTATGTATGCAGCATATACACTAAGGCAACCTCCTCATATGTGTAAACCTACTTGTTTCTGACTTGAACTCTAATGTAATTTTTGCGTGGTGTTTAACATGTCAGTCTTGAACATCCCCTCTTGTCTCCATCCCCTCCACCAGGCGGAGATGCCAAGCTGCTGGTGATGCTGTGCGTCTCCCCCACGCAGCGCTACGTCACAGAGTCCCTGCAGTCCCTGGGCTTCGGGACCCGGGCCCGTCAGGTCCAGAAGGAGCTGCCGCGAAGGAAGGGGAACCCTCTCAAAGTTAAGTGACGAGACAGACAGAGAGATTTTCTCCTTTGTAATACGGCAGCAAGATAAGTCCTGAATCAGTCATGCCAACACGTTTTGACGGTATAACTGCAAATCTGTTATTTTAGTTTATAGTGTGTGTGAGCCCTTCTTTCTCTCAGTAGTTACGTTAACTAAGAAATGTGTTGATTTTGCTAGAAATATTTATATATTTTCCTTTTTTAGATATATTTTAATAGACTAAATGTCTTTTATAGGGCTTTCTGAAGTACTTGTATAATGTGTTCATTTTTAACCCTGGCAAATAAAGGGTGCTTAGTAGTTATGGATGAAGATACTGAAAGTTGGGGTAATGATTCAATTTAGGATTACATTTTATTTATTCAATTTCTCATATCATTAGACTGTAGATCATGTTGATAGTCGTCAGTCCTGTATAAGAAAATGCTTCCTGACTGAAGTCTTCCATGAATTCTGTTGTAAATACATTTCAGTGTTTCTGCTCATGCCTTCTCTTTTTTTAGAGTTTTGGGTGCAGTTATGTTTCTATACATGTTGATGTATTCTGTATCTGTATTCATCCCCCTTTTTTGAAGACTTGAACAATTCTTTGATGGATTAGTCTCAGTAGAAAGTAGTGCCGATATTACAAAACAAAATTAAACAGCTGATGTGCAGATATGTGTATTTTGTGTTTCAGTCTGTTTCCGAAGACACTGTACAGAAAAGTCAAATAAGGGCATTAAACAGTTTGTGCAGTCCCTCCGAAAAATTACTCATATAAAGTTGATTGCTCACAAAAGGCTTTCTATTCTACGCAAACTACTTCCACTGCGGGGGATTGTTCCAATAAACCGTCTGCTGCTGTGTAGATTACAGCGAAGAGGAACACATATAATCACTTTAGAGCAGGACGGTATTATTTTTAGCTTTTTGTTTTACAGTCAATTACTGCAGGCAGGTGGAATATTCTGCATAAGCACAATTCTGCTAAGGAGCTGAACAATTGATTGCCCAATGTGGCAAAACCCATCGGGGTGATAACAAAGTACACCAGCTGATGATTCTTTTTACAAAAGCTATTTAAGGTTTGTTGACTATATGTTGGAAGAAAACAAATCAGGTAATTTCCCCCGTGGTGAAACAGTGGGACATCTTCCAAGCATGGGGAAAATAATACTGTCTGGTATGTACAGCCCCCCCCCCCCCCCCCCCACACTCACTCACTCACTCACTCACTCACTCACTCACTCACTCACTCACTCACTCACTCACTCACTCACTCACTCACACACACTCGTCCTCCTCCCCCCAGCATGCTGTCATCTGCAATGAGAGCACTTCACGATGTATTGAAGTTATAATCCACCCGGTCACAAAGCTGACATGTATTTGAGACGCAGCTGTCATGTGACACCCTGACACCAAAGCGTCTTTGAAAGCGCAGGCTTAGAGGATAAAGAGTGACGGTGACAGGATAATAAGTATGAAAACTCCAGGAACAACACATTTCTCTTTCTTCTCAGTACTCTCTATAAACAGGGGGAGAGGTGAGAAGATGAGGAGAGGGAGGAGAAATGATGAGTGTAGGTGAGAATAAGACAAGATCAATATGGGAACAGAGGGAGGTGAGAGTGAAGTGAGATGGCACATGTCATTGTGAGCTTTTAATTATAACCGTTAGTCTTTATCCACACCGGACAAACACAATCTGAAAGGGTTCTCCTCCAAAAGTCAAGATGTGGATCATTTGGGATACACTCCCAGCACTATTCCTTCTAATATGGATAAGGGAGTTAGCTTTATTTGGTTGTAAGGGATTTCTCAGTTCTTCATAGCTGGCTTAAAATGACCCAGAGCTGTTCTGTTACGTGGATCATGGCCAAGACATTATAAGGCTAAACTGCTTATTCGGATAAAATGATCCTCTTAATTCTCATTGGCTAACTTTGAGTGCCTGGCAGACTTCCTTATAAAGCAGATTCATCTTTTAATATTAATTATATGACAAAATGCCCAGCAAATAAATCATGCTCGGATTTGATGTTAATTATAACTGATCCCGAGCTATTGAATTGTTTTAAGGCAGCTGCACAGATAGATGATGCCACATTTCAAAGAGACATCATTTATTATGATATGCTTGCATTAACTAACCGCAATCAGGAATATTGAGTTGAACATATTTCTTTTGCTTATAGTACCCCAAAACTAAACTAGGATTGGTCATTTTTCTTAGCTGAACAGATGTTTGATTATTACACATCACAGATTTTGACAATTTCTTAATTAACGTGATCTCATGTAGTATAATTAGATCAACAAGATGTTGCTAATGGCCATAATGAAAGGAGTAATGAATGCCTTTAATTGACTTTATGTCTTGGTGATGTTCCATATAGCACTGTTGTTGGCTGTGGAGACAAACTCAACAACAACAACAACAACAACAGACCCATAACATTTAGGGCTAAAACATAACATTAGATTTTTATTAATTCAAGCAAACTGTTACAGTCAACAGTTACATAAGTTACATGGTATACAGTATTGATCTAATCTTTTTCTTTTTTAAACCAGGGTTACTGTACCCCCCCCCCGTCATCCCCCCTCCCCAAACATAGAAACAGCAAATCCATACAAGCGCAGGCAAGTAAGTAGTAACGGCACAATACATTCATCAACTCAACGATACGTTTTGTACGAACAATAAGGCAAGTAGAAGAAAGAACGAACGAACGACGAACAGAAAAGGATGGCAGACATTTTCTTTGAAATGAGCCAAAACAAGGCATAATGTATCCTTCTCTTTCATGCCTGAAAGGGCAGTCTCGTAGAACATGTAATATTGTGTTTGTTGCTGCAGAACCGAAGGAGGTAAGGCTTCTTGTTATTGGGCAGGGACTCAGTAACAGGGGATCTGAGGGAAGAGCTGCCTTCAGTGCTGTTGAGTGGGTTTACCTGGTGTTGGTCAGACTCTGTTGAGTGGGTTCCTTTTTGAAATTCACACTTTTTTTCCTCTGCACACTGAAAATGTATCAGGAACAGTAAACAGGCAGGAGATCTGACGTACATGTACAGCATCTAACCACTTGTAGTGTCCATTTCTATGGCAAAGAAATGATGGGAGCTCGATATTCAGATTCCGATGGCTCAGTGTTTCTCTTGATGTCCACATGAGCATACAGGGCTCTGTAGAATCTTGACAGACCAACAGCTCAATCTCTTAGCATACATTTCCCTGGGGTAAAAGTTAGATGTAAGTGAATGGATATGCACAAGCTTCCCCTTCTTCATTTTCACCTATATAGCAAACATCACATGACATACCAACACAATCTTTAGCTTGATCTAAGTGGTGGAGTCAGTCCTGATGACAAGTAACAAAAAAACGGAGTTCATGTAGTGGTCAGTATCAGCAACTACTGTCCCGTTACAACGGCAAATGTGTCAGCAGAAAAATGTAAATAAAAGACGATCAAATAAACCAGCATCCACTCAATGCCATGTTGTGCCACCGGGTGGCAAAATGGTGCCGCAGAACTAAGGAGAATGCAACATGCCTTCATTTTTTCCTTTTCTTGTTGTTTTTTTTACATCGAAGTACAGATAAGAAACAAAACAAGTGGTTCTTCAGAAAGTTATTTTCATGTGTAACAATAGTAAACATGGGGGACTTCATCACAAGAAATCCAGAAGAAACAATGTCATGTGGTAGTGCAGAAAAGAATAAATGCAAAAACTTCTCTTGGAACACTAGAGAGACAGACCAGGACATGAAGATTCTCCTCCGAAGACAAACCACAAGACAGAGATTTGAGAAAGAATGACGCGTGACAGAGGAAGAGTGGGCAACAACAATGTTTTGCTTCTTTCCAGAGTAGAAAGGACTGTGATGGCGAGGTGTGGAGTGCACCTGAACACATTCCTCCTCTGCCTCCAACTCTGCTTTTTCCAACCCCTCTTCCATCTGTTGATCTCCATCACTCCATCCAGTCTCCTTCGTCAAACTCGGACTCATCCTCGGAGTCTGAGTACTCCACAGCGATGCGGCGGGACAGGATGGTTGCCACGTCGTTGCCAACGCGCTCGTGCTTAGCCTCTTGCTCTCGCTGCTCCTCCACTTTCCGAAGCTGTATGCCTGGAAGAAGCAGCAGAGAAAGAGAGGTTATGATGACATACAGTAATGGCATGTCTGTCCATCAGTTCAAAACCCCCAAAACATGACATTGTATTCACTGTGAGATCACTGAATATTACAATTTCAGAAGCTGGAATACATTTCATAATTGTTTGCTTAAAATTGGCTTTTCAAAAGAATAATGTTTCTGTCCATTCATTATCCTTCCTCCATCAATTGACACATTTTTCGGAAATTGTGGGTTATCTGTCTCCACTTTTCATTTAGTTTTCCAACTTATTCACAAATAAAGATGTGTGTTATCATATAGCCATTTTCACAAAAATATACTATCCCTAGCCCTCTCTAAAAAAGTGCGTATTTAGAGCCTGGAAAGAAAGAAGTGGCGACAGGTAACCCACAAGTACCCATTTTTCTCCTGTCATTTTATAGGTTATTTTTCTAGATTTTTAAATTTTTTCGCAATTCAAAAATAATTACAATTCGATAACAAAGTCAAACTTCTCCCTAAAAAAGTAATTGTGTGCTTTGTCCAGAGAAAGCATGACTCCTCACTGTTTACTGGGGAACCTTCCCACATCTCTGGTAAAACACAACCCACCTTTTCTGATGGCTTCCAGCAGGACACTGCGAGCGTCGCTGATGGGGGGCAGGCTGGCTGCTTGGTGCCTCTTGCTGCCCTGGGGGGGCGGAGAGGCCATGGCTCCTGCTGAGGGGAAGGCCGGCACGGGTGGGGGGCCTGAGAGACAGGGCGAGGAGCTCCGTCCTCCAGTGAGGGGCAGAGGGGGAGGCGGCGGGGGGGGAGGCAGGATGCTGCCGTCCGACTGGGTGCCAGAGCCCGAGGGCAGCCCCCTCTCCAGGACCTGCTGGAGACGGGCCGGGGAGCAGTGGAGGGGCGGGGCGATGGGCGGCGGGGCCGGGTGCAGCACACCGGGGGCGATCTGGAGAGGAGCCGGAGGGGGGGGGATGGGCGGAGGATGCTGATGCACTGGAAGAGGAGGGATGGGAGGAGGAGGAGTGCCCCGTAGGCCTGAGGAGGGTAACGGGGGAGGCGGAGGAGGGAGAGGGGGGGGCGGTGGAGGGGGAGTGTTGGAGTTGAAGCCTGATGTCCGTGCTGGAGACTGGGGTCTGCTGTCGGAAAAACCTGAACTGGAACTGAAAGGAAAAAAAGAGAGAGAAGGAAAGAAAAGAAGGTCATGACGAGGACGAGTGCTGAGCCGTGAGGGTGAGAGAACATTCTGAATCAGAGGTCTGAGAGAGAGAGAGAGAGAGAGAGAATATAATATGCTTTTAAAATAATAACATGTAGCTACCAATTTACTTTTATGGATCCGCTTAAATCCGCTTTAACTATCATGTTTACAAAGACTGACACTAGCCTTAGTAATTAGTCTTTTTTTTTAAGTGCAGTGTAATCAGAGAGATTTAGAGACAATTGAAATCTTCCTGGCTGTAGACCTGCTGCGGCTTGTACATTAAAGTCAGAATGTTTTCACTATAGGACATGAACTGCTCCTGAAGCTGAGTGGGAGGATCAGGACATCACAACACAAAGGTCGACATGTTCACAATCAATTTTCTTTCTACGGAGAAAATTGCAGCACACAAAAAGCACAGCGAGGATGAAGTGTGGGGGGGGGGGACAATGTGTTGAGTGCTTCCTCTTAGAGCTACATTAAAGCAGTAGGGAAGGGGTAAAGTGTGAAAGTTAGTCATAGAAGTTGATAATAATAACTTTTTAAAGAAAGTAACCATGAGATACCAGAATCAAAAGGTCACACAAAGGCTAAAAGTCGAAGTAAATCTAGAATCAAAGAAGATCGCTGCAAAGAATCAATGAGATTTGTTTTGCAACCACATCCTTAATCATTCCCTCTCATCTCTCCGTTCCTTCAAAACAACCTGTAATGCGCTCAGCGGCCTTAACGCTTTATTGATCCTGCCCTTCTCTGAGACTTTTCCTTTTTTCTTCAGCTTTGGTCCACAAACCCTCCGTCTATCCATCCATCCTTTCTTTTTTTGCTCAAACATCCTCGTCCTCTCAGGCAGAATCAAAAGGAAAGTAATGCAACTCACCAGGAAGAGGGAAACACACCTAAAGAGAATGACTTTCTCTGCACCAGATGAGTAGCACTCCCTTTTCAGGTAAGTTAGAAAATCAGAGCTACAACTTCCCGGGTGAGCAACTATCACCTTTTTGCAATTTCTATGCAAAGTATATTATTTAAGGTTTCCGTGGGGGTCGTAAATCTGAGGTTATGTGTGGTCTACTCTCCCACCTGATCACAGAGGGTGGCTTGATCTCTCCCAGTGGGTGCATGAGGGGTGGAGGCGGTGGAGGGTCGTGGGGCCGCGAATACATTCTGTCCCCGGTACGGTTCAGCAGCTCGTTCATCTGGCTGTAGGGCAGCGCCGCCAGAGAGAAGGGCCCCTCCATATCTTCCAAGTACATGGGAGCCCTGAGCAGAGAGAGGCGTTGTCCTTAACTCACAAACTTTGAATTTACCTCGCTGATTTTTTTTTTTGCTTTAATCCAGCCTCTATTGTCCATTGTATTCTTATTACCAATTACTTTCTGCTGACAGAGCTTAAACATAGTCATGCTACATAGAGAATTGACCCAGTTTTCCCTACCTTTTTCACTTATGGCCCATTGAGAAACAACTGTTGATACATTATTATTATTTATGTTACTCCCCAATTATCCCACACATTTATATTTTGGTGTGCACAAGCTCACAAGTGACCCCTACCATCCAGCAAAGTCTTCCCGTGAGCCCTTTTTGCTGTTCACTCGGGAAGAACTATTTTCTCTCATAACCTTTCTGGATTCATTTGAATACAGTTTGGAGGCATGAAGAGATAAAACAGCCACTTCACAAAAAACAAACATGCAAGAATAAAATAATAAATGAATATGATTTGGCTTGTGTTCTTCCTATCCTGTAATCATCTTATAGGAAGAGGATGATCTACCCCCCGGTTGGGAACTATCATAATCGATGTAAATCAAGTCTGCCTACTCTAAATTGAAAAATGTCTTAATAAGTTAAGAAATAACCCGTTTCCTGATCAATCCTGTATTTACGAAGCAGAGTGGTAATAAGGAAACACGTTCATATTCATATTTTTTAGTATTAATGTTAACCACATTCCACCCTTTCATCTGTTATATAAATAAGATCAGAGATGCAATGAGTAGACCCATCTGATGTAGATATTTGAACACATTCAAAATGTAATTAACTGCAGGAAGAAGCATCAATGGAGGCTGTATTAGACTCTACTTTGGCTCAGGTCAAGCCTTTAAATCCCTCTTTCCACATCGAATGAAGTTACTTGTAGAAACAACAGTTTATCTGCGTCTTTCTGCATCTTGCACCAGTTTTATATTTTATTTATGAGCCAATAAAAGCTAACGTGCCTCAGCTACAAAAACACGTCGTTTCATCAGCACACTGTCCATTTCATCACACTGTGGATATTTAGTTAATAACCTCTAAGAGTGTGCATTCAAACCATCTATATGTGCTGACACTGCACTTGATTACTTGGGGGAAAAATACTGTCAGCTATTCATGGAACTCTAAAATCAAAGCAAAGCAGCACTTTGCAAAAATGTTTTTCTTATTAATCACATTGACTGGCAGGGAAATGATTGAATATGAGTGGCGCCGGAGCTTTGAGGAACAATAAACGCAATCATAACCTTAATAGTGGCCGTCGCAGCTCAAGTGTAAATTGAAACATCTCGCTCTCTCTGTGGAGTAGGCGCAATTTATTTTTGTAGATTACATCATGCTGACAAATAAGTGAAACGCATTTTCAAGCGCATATATACTTTAAATGAGAAGTTATACATGCTGTATTTCCATGGTTACCGTGTATGTAAAGCCAAGCATTTGACTAAGGCCAGGTAGTACTTACTTTCCAACAATAATAAACGATAACTTATGTGAATTTAAATGTTTGTCTGCTCTTGAGGTGCATGAAGCCATCCCACATACCTGTTGTCGTGGTAACCTGCAGGTCCGTTAGCCTCTCTGTGTTTGTCCTCAGGTATGTCCTGGGCGAGTTCAGCGCCCAGTGCCTGTCTCTGCCACTCCTTCTTACGGTCGTGTGGCGCCCGCGGGATCTTTTCTTGCTCGTGGGGACGGTCTAGTGTCTTCATCTTCAGCGGTAAGGAGGGTGATGGTGGTAAGGGGGAGTGGGGGGGGGGGGGGGGACAAATCAGGAGATGTGAGAGAGGGAGGAGGAATCCGTAAAGGGTGGTTTGTGGATGGAGAAAAACAAAAGGTGAGGAGAGAGGGTGAGAGAGAAAACATAACAGATTAGCTGCTGTTACATTTATTTATTTATTTAACATCCTATAAAAGAAAACGAAAATCACAACAGGCACAGGTGGCAGATTTATAGGTACAAAGAGAAAGCTGAGTAAACGAAGCATTTTATTACTGTTCAGACACACATAAACAAATCCACATTTTAAAAATGTATCTATGTTGGACATCTTTTCTGATGATACACCTTCTTTATTTAACTGAACACGTGCCACATAAATATCCATATATTTACATAACAGCTACTGTCAAAACATGTATCTGTTTTAAACTAGGTGATGAAGACTTGAATGAATTAGCTTCTAAAGAGTAATCACAGATATTTATCCAAATATCGTCGTACTAGCCGGGGAACAGGGAGTGCTCATTGACTGATTTGGACCAAATCATAGTATCCATATTTACTGCAGAATATTACTGAGAAAGTCATTTTCAAATGGACATTTGGTATAGTTTTTTACATATGTAATCTGGTCCATCAACAAACAGCACTTCCTGCCACCTAAACATAGCATGACTGACTTTCAACACATACACACAACCATACACATATCCGTAAAGAATCGGAGCATAGAGCTGCTGTGGCAGAAATCACACAATTGTTTTAAGATTGAAATCGCTGTATTTTCACATACCTGCCCTGGGAGGTCTAGGTACCTATAGACCTGATCATACATGCGGGGGTCCTGCAACTATAAGAAGAAAAACAAAAACCACAAGAGAAGCACTGGGTGTGAGGGGAGGAGGGTAACAAGTCAATATGGCGGCACAGGATTGAGCAAAACACCGCTGAGTAACAGTCAACAGGGACAAAAACAGAGTGGGCGGTGAGAGAAGGTGGGACAAAAGGGAAAGAGGGGAAAAGAAAAGTGCTGTTAAACAGAAAATGACAACACATGGCACAGCTCGGGGGGGCGTCACAATGAAGGTGGCACACACAGTCCAGTTCTCACACACACACACACTCTCACACACACACACACACACACACACACACACACACACACACACACACACACACACACACACACACACACACACACACACACACACACACACACACACACACACACACACACACACACACACACACACACACACACACACACACACACACACACACACACACACACACACACACACACACACACACACACACACACACACACACACACACACACACACACACACACACACACACACACACAGGAGATCTCACTGGAAAAGGAGGACCAACTACACAGGTGTGTTTTTAAAAGTGAGGAAAACTCACAGTGAAGAATGACATGTAAACAAACACAGAATAATAGATACAATGGTAAAAACACAAACATGAGGAAGATAACATGTCTCAGTTTAACAAAATATTGATGTGATGATTCAGTGTGGTGATGCTGAGACACTTTATGCATTCATGTTAGAAAATCGGAGGCAAATACTGACACAAACAACTCAATTAAAAACTAAATATTTATCCCGTTGTGGGTGAATAGTTGAATAGAATGGCAGTCTGGTGTTATTCTTTGTTTTTTAATGTCAACACATCTCATGAAAAGACGGCAACCTGACTTCCCCACCCTGCTTGCAACACTTAGCTTTAAGCCCTCTCGTTTCATACCTAAGATATAAATCTCATAGGTCACAAATGTATGGTTTGATATTTAAAAATAGGGCTGTAATTACAAATTATTTTCATAATCGTATAAAAACAAGGACATTTCTTTCTTTTAGTCTAAAAACAGCATTTTCTGCCATGTTTTTCATGAAGAATAATTTCATCCATTGATGGATTATCAAAATAAGTTATTTTTCTAACAGTGCCTTTGCTGGGGAAACATGTCTCAGCTGTACTGTAGGAGGGATTCATTTAACAATACATTTAGATTTTCATTGTAATGGAGAAACATGTCACCCAGTGCACATTGTGTATCTTCACACCAAAAGATACAATAGGCTTTGGGTACACAGGCACAGAAGGATACATTTAAGGTTTCAGTCTTTTTGTGGGATCTTTTGAGAAAAGTAAACAGAATATCGCCAGACGTGTCTTAAAGTGTAGGTCATTCAAATCAGGTTATAAGCAAGCTGCAGTACAATAAGTGAACACATTCAGCAAACTGCCGTCACAAGCACATAACATTTCCCCAGTTATTGGCTTCAAACCAATCATTCATATCCTATTTAGCGGCAGAAACACATTACAGGTGGTTTGTGAGTTTACTTATTTGTGCTTATATGGTGGTGAATAGACCCCGAACAAATAATCACCTCAGCATTAAAGCCAATACTAATCAATATCTTTTATGTGACTTGGATCCTGCAGGGCAGTGTCCCCTGCTCTAGACGTTGTTTGTATGTGTGATTGTGCTGGTCTTTAAATAAAAACATGCTGCTTGATTCGGCTCAGTGTGGGTAGTGTGCAGAATATCCTCTGCCTGGGCTGAGTGATGATGATTGTGTCCGTCTACTGCTGTGGTCAGGCCGCTCAGAGCGAGCATGGGAATAAATCCTAATGCTAATGCACATTGATTAGGATCTGATTCAGCATGGCCCATTACTCCTGATGAGGCATTGGCCGAGGGGGAGGCCTCTGCGCTCTAACACACACACGCAGCACATTTATATATCTGGGCTGACAAACTGAATATCATTTACTCCAAACATGAAACGGCAATGCTCCCTGACAGCTCTGTCTGTTGAGGCAGAAGGAGCGGCATTAGAAGGTTGAATATTTTAACCTATCGTCCTCCAGTTTTCTAAACACTGTAGAGCTTCACTTTGCAATTTCTGATGGAAGATTCGTTTTGGTGCAACTAACCTCTGACTTCTTAAAAGGTTTGCCGTTATCGCGTCTTGGCAATATTTAAAGAAGCATTAAAGAGCACATTTGCAAACTAAAACGGCACTCTGAGAGCAGACCTCTGGCATGGCTGCTTCCCTCACTTTGATCCAGTTTAAACTGTAATGGGTTTTTCAGTCTGGCCCATAAACAATGGGGCCAGTAGATTTTTTTCTGTAATTGCTTACAATTCCTCCTGGGCAGAGTCAAAAATGATGAGGATTGGATTGTATTGATATTACTATGGTGAATGACAGGCAGATATAAAGGCGAATAAACACATAACACATAATGCCAGCAGACGACCATCTGTCCAATAGAAAGCATCACAGAGTGACGGTGGTAATGCAGCAACGTAAATGTGAAAACCGAGTGAACAAGGAGGGAGGTACATTGTGTTTCTATATGAGAGAAAATGAGAAACAGTGCAAGTGTGTGTGTGCATGCACGTGTTCATCACAGTTATTATAAATGCGGCTAATTTCAGAGCGCTGTGTGCCATCGTACGTCTGAACAGAGTTAATTCCTGCGTTAGCCCTGCTGTGTGTGTAATGCAGCAGTTATAAATGTATTTGATTTGTCCATACACATCCCTTCACACGCGCATGTGCTTTTCTGTGTGTGCACTTGTGTGTCTCTGCATGTTTTTGTGCATGTTCATTGTGACAGACTCAGCAGAATTATGGCTGTGTAACACTGTTAATGACCCCCGCAGGGAGGCCCGCAGACCACCCTGCTGCTGACAATAACACAAGCCCCTCACACAATACACACATTTCTGCTGCGGCTAATCAATAGGAGGTGGGTTGTACACACTGTACAGTAATAATCCTTGTACGTTTAAACAATGCAATATTTGATCTATAGCTATTAGGATTTGATAACTGCATCAAAGTGAAGGACATCTCTGCTCAAACTTGTGTCAGGAAGAGTTAGTTCAACCACAAAAACAAAACGTCAGCAGGGCAAACCATTTATTAAAGAGGATCCCATTCCAAAAATGTTTCGGTTAATTCCTCGATCATCAACTTGCTGTTACTGAAATAATGTCTGTTTCCCAAATTCATTCATTGTTATAGTTTTGTTTCCTAAACGCAGATAGGTAGTAAATAACAGATAAAAGCATTTAAATGACGCTGGTTTAAAAGTATCGACCGATTAATTTTACGTTTGGCTAAGAATAGACATACATAAATAACTGGCTGAATGGATAAATAAGCAGCTAAGCCCTATTTTTTTACCCACTCTTCTATTTCATTGGTCACGACTGTCTGCATGTATGACGGTTTTCTTCATCATGACATTAAAGAGAACAAAAGTAAATGTTTTACTCTGTGAGCCAGCCTTTTTCCCTTTGGTTGGAACTGTATACACGTTTATATTTTTGCTGTTGACACTGAAATACAATCCATTCTCAAATATGATGTGAACATAACATAATGCCGGTATTACATTTACAATCTCGATAATATATTCTGTAATCGAGCACATCGAGACTTGTCCGACAATTTTCCTATTGACTCCTAATATTCTATCCCTACAGTAGAACTGGGATGCAGTCAGGCAGGTTAATAGTGGACGCTGGTTAGTTCCGTTGTTAGGGTGGAGGTGGGGAGCTCACTTGTCCACAGCAAACCAGAGGGAGAGTGGAAAGAAGGGAGGAGAGTGGTGGGTGTGGGGGGGGGGGGGGGGGTGTGAGTGAGGGAGGGCTGCAGGCTGCCAGCTGGGGAGCAGATGCTCTGGAGGACGAGGGGGAAAAACTCTTACCTCTGGGGCAGTGAGGAAGGGAGGAGGGGTTTCAGAGAGGACTCTTATAAGGCCATTGGGACACACAAGATAAGGCATTTCCAGCTGCAGAGTCCGACAGAGTTAGACCAGGATTCACAAAAGAGAACGTGAGGCAGAGAGGGGACAGAAATCCTAAAGCAGTATTTTACAACATTTTTACCACACAATTTCAGGACATTAACCCGATCCAATGAATAACGGTCAAAGCACACACAGAGGTTTTATCATCATGTTTTCAAGGCAAGTCAGTGTTCTAGTAAAAAGTGGGGGCAATACTGCGAATGCGCTGTCAGGCAAAAGTTAGAGAATTGCTGTTCTACGTCACGTTCCTGAGCACCTCTTGCACCTGCAAAGACAAGCTAACAAACTAGCACTAGCTTGCAAACAGCTGCAAAGAGACATCTAGGTCTCATTAGCACACTGGCTGAGAAGTGTCAGTCGTAAAGTGCGCAAATGTAGAAACTTTCTAAGCGAATAAGAAACCATTTGGCACATGGACATTTAGTAGTATTTAGCAGATTTATGGAATCAATGCTTCTTCATACCCTTGGAGCAAAGCGTCCAAGATGTGCAGACCCTTCAGCATATCGTATGTGCAAAGACTTCCTATATCCTGTTTATACGTTTTTGATGCACCCACCTCTCTTCCTATTATTAGCTGGCCTGATAATGTATGATAGATTTGAACTTTTTGCAATTTAAATCAGGGTCAGTAACCTGTGAAAATGTGGGCAAAACCCTTTTTACTGGCTCGTTATTTAATCAAGCAGCTTATTTAAGATGCAGCAGTGGACGCCTACTGGTTTTTAACAAGGACTGATAGCACATATGTTTTGAACAAATCCAGAAAATATCTCCTTACTTCTGGATCTGGACAATATAACAAAAAAGGCAGAAAATAATTTGCCTTTATATTATATTACAATGTAAATGCATTTCCAGCTGCCCATGGCTATAATGAGACAGGAGTAGGCAGGCATAGCCGAAGGGGGCTTCTCCAGAGGGGGTACGAATGCTAGGGACAAACTTTGATGTAGTGTAAACTCACACACTGATATCAAAGAGCAGCTGCAATGCTTTCTTTCTCTCTTTGCTCCTCAATCCCTGGGACTCTCTTCCCACTCCCTCTGTCTCCTTATGACTGGCTCAGCACAAAGTCTTCTAATCCACTGAGAGCGAGGCTAACACAGGAGCTAATGAGATTAGCACACCGTAGGCTTCTTTTCCCTTCTCTCTGCCCTGTACTGCTTTCCATCTATCACTGCCTGCTAATCAGTGTGTGTGTGTCTGTGTGCAGCGCAGTGTGTGTGAATGTGATGTGACTTGGTAGGAAAATGGCGGGTGATTGAGTACAATGAAATAATGATATATATATCATGGAAAAGATCTTTATTCTGTGGTGTACGATACAATCTAGACTCGAGTAATGTCACCTGTATCTTATGAACTCAACCTATGTTAGCTGAATAATACTGTTAAAAAGAGGTGTTATTCAACTATACACCTGTACTGTTAAATCTCCACATCAGTCTTTTATGAATGCCCTTTGCTCAGAGTCATTCGATCGGCTGTACGACACGCTGGGATATAATATTTGATTTGTTGACTTTCCTCTGTGCTGTAAGAAGAAACTTTGACCTGAACCCCTGAACTGCTTCCCCCCACACGCCAGCAGAAATCAATTACTCCTCCCACTAGCTGGAATGCAACCAAACACTTTTTTTTGTTGCTTCAGTGAAGTTCCCTTAAGACAAGCTCCTGGTCTCTGTTTGCTGAAAAATGTCAAGTCAGGAGCTCTTTATTTGAATTGTCCTTTTGTTATTTCTCTTCAACAGTAGAAACCCTGGATGAACTGTATCTTGTCTACAGTCTGATTCTTTCCTTTCCTTTTTTTTTTTACGTTGTAAATGTGACAGCAGGTCATGTGATGGGCGATTTTAAACTTTAGATGGTGATTTGTAGGGAGACACAAACACAGACATTTAGGAGAAGAGCAAAAGCGACGTGGAACAAAATGTGTCGGCACCCAATCTCAGATAGTGCCTGACAGGCGGCGTGACATTTGTCTGTGTGAATCCCTGCCTCTGTTCCTGAGTTTGTGTCTGAGTTAACGATCGCTATTTATACACAAATAGGAAATAAGTGGCAGAGAAGGATTTTGACTCTATCTTGTACAAAGAATATCCATGACAAACCTGAACAACTCACACACACGTTATGAACAGCGCGACAGAGAACATGAGATGATGTGGCAGAATTACTCAGTGAGCTAAGTGAAAATCTGTCAATGATTAACACATTCAATTCCATCTGTGTGTGTGTGTGTGTGTGTGTGTGTGTGTGTGTGTGTGTGTGTGTGTGTGTGTGTGTGTGTGTGTGTGTGTGTGTGTGTGTGTGTGTGTTTGCAGAACTTTGTATTTGATATCCCTCACTCTTTCACTGATTCTGCATGCTTTTCCATAAGAGCACACATGTCCTCTCCACACTGTATCTGCCCTGATCCTCTACAGACCATTTATCCACCAGGACGGTTACACAAACCTACAAATATGTGTTCGTAATTCCTCTAATCCATCCTGCTCCCCCTGTGAATGTCCTCTAGGCCTTTCCATGGGGTCTGTCTATCTGCCAGTGTGGTGAAGAGGGAAATGAACACCGCTTTACAAGCTGAGGCCACCCGGGGCTTTAATTAGAATGAAATCATCAGAATTAGCTTCGGCTATAAGCGGTCATATCGACTTAACCCTGTGAAGAAAATAAGGTCTTGCTGCTTTGCAATTGCATTTTACACCTCTGTGTTTGTTTATTAACCTGTCAATATTGTGATGATGCAAAACTAGGAAAACAACTGAAAGTAAATATGCTTCATTTTACACACTCCCAACTAATTATTGGATCAATTCGCCCTGTCCCTCTCTCCGCTCATTTCCACTATCATTACAAACCTCATAACCAAATGATATCTTCTTCATTCAGGAAAACCACTCTCCTTATTCTTCATTGGAACGGCTGCAATAAGCTTTGATTGACTCTGAGGGGGCAAAATGTGGAGCACGCCCTGCTTCCCACGCGAGGAAATGCAAGCTGGGGCTGATTAGAGCTCCTGATGCGGGGGGTGGGAAACCCCTGAGTTCTGAGAAGTGGGGTCACAGCTTTGCATTTCATGTGGGAGAGGGGCTCCTTATAGATGCGCAAGAGCTCTTTTTATTTGTATTTGTGTGTGTGTCTGTGTGCATAAAAAAAACCTAACGCTAGATTAAATGTGTGTGTACAGAGGTTCTACATAAGGTTGTGTGTGTGTGTGTGTGTGTGTGTGTGTGTGTGTGTGTGTGGTAGAGAGATGGCACAGTGCAGGGGCAAGTGAACGGCAGATGCTCCCGTTAATTAGATGTAATGATGACACAAGTAATAACTAATAACTGATTCATCTATGAGCGGTGGCTAATTAACGCATGAGACTACATGGTCTGAAGCCAGGCCTATCAGTGAATCACCCTATCAGTGTATTCAAGCAGGACACATCGTATCTGAGGAGCCTCTCGTTTGCTCTCACTTCATGTCTTCCTACTCGCTAACCTTCAGCCTGCTTCTCATCACAGACGCCTCGATCTGTTGCAGCCATTAAAGAACCAACACACTCCTCAACTGTTTCATGAAGAGAAAGTACAAAGTGTTGTGATCTTCCAGGTCCCTGTGTCTGTGATTGTTCAGACGTACCTTCTGTTTCCGCTTCTCCTTCCTCTTGTCCTCTGTGTCCTGCAGCATCTTCTCTCTCCACAGGTCAAAGAAGTAGGACGGATTGGTGTAAAACTTCAGACCCTCCTTCCCATCGTCCCTGCAGATTGACATAAGAAACCGATATCTCGTTACAAAACAGCTAATCAGGAAAATGATCGGCACATCAATTGATAATGGAATTATTGTTAGCCGCAGGATAGAATACACATTTTGTATTCAGTTTTGTTTATTTTTCACACAAAAAATCTACAAGACTTTTTCATTTGATAAAGCAATAAAGCTTTTTTAATTGACTGCAAATCGATTGCAGGGCCGCAACTTACCAATAATGTCATTGTTGATGTATTTAGTCAATTGCTTTGCTTGATTAATAAGTAAATAATTCACTAAAGAAATTGTGGGAAATGGCCCTCACAATTTCCCAGAGTTCAATAAGGGAAGTTCGGATGTCTTGTGTTGTTGGACAAACAGTACAAAATTCCCAAATAGCCCAAAAGGCTAATTAAAGCAGCAAATTACTACGCTTGAAAATTGGCAGAAAGAATAATTGATGATCATTGTCGTTGCTGTTTCAGCTCTTGCAGGCGGCAGGCACTACAGCGGTTGGACATTCCTGAAAAATAGAAAGTGGGGGAAATGTTTGATAATCATTTCTCTTCTCCTGTGTCCTGCCCTTGCCTGTCTCAGTCTGCTTTCCTTCCAGAGATCATATTTGTTACCATTTGCCATGACTAATAGCTTATGTCCTGCTCTAGCATTCATTCCCTCTCAACTGTCTGTCTTCTTCACTCGCATTACAGAAGCCTTTTGTGGTTGGCGCTCACTGGGCAGAACAGTGCCATGATGATTGGCAGGGAAACAGAAAAAGGTTTCTGACGGACACAGGTAGTTATCAATCAAAAGGTCCCTCTTGACTAGGAAATTACCATACACGAACACACTGTCCAGAAATGTCCTTTCATATCATTACAGGGATAAGCTCCTAAATGGCGCTGCTGGTGTCTTTCACTTCCTTATTGGAGCTTTCAAAAGTTATATATTTAAAATATATGTATTCAAACTATGAAATAAGGTGTACACCTTTGAAAGAGGGCAACCTTGGAACAACAGCAATTACAAAAAAATTAAAATGTCCGTTTCTTGCATTGTAAATGCAACTCTACACGATTGGTAAGGCTGCATCAATGACTATAGCTCTTTAAAAACTAGAGAATACTCCTCCACGAGGAAGGACCTTTTAGGCACCCAGACCTAACGTACTTGCTAACTATATGAATATAGATATTAATGCAAGAGCTAATATATACTGTGTCCTCCGGTCACAGCACAGGTACAGTTCTAAAGAGGTTTTTAGTCTCCTGGGAAATATCTTCCAGAGGAAACACCTTCAGAGCAGCAAGAGAAAATGGCTATTTCTGGCACCCTGCATGTGGGCTAATTAACATCAATACCAGGTGTTCTCCTCCAAACAACAATATTATTGATCTAACCGTAGTGTTATTTTCTACTTCAACTTGTATTGTAAACCAACATAGTCATTCTATCTCTTCTGATTGTTAATCCGTACTGTATCTGTTCAGAACTAAAGGGCACATAAAAGGGTACTTCATGTCTCCTTTGACACTTCACAGAAATAAAGGGTGTATCCAGCCGTGCGAAGGCAACGCTAAGGGAGTGAATTATTTGATGATGATTCCGATCAGAGCCAGGATACAGAACATGAGAGGGAAAAGCTTCAAAAGGCAAGAGTGTAACGTGTAATCAGATGCAACACAACAAAGACAAGAAAATACAATCCAATACAGGATAACAAAAGCGGAGAGAGAGAGAGAGAGAGAGAGAGAGGAGAGAGAGAGAGAGAGAGAGAGAGAGAGGAGAGAGGAGAGAGAGAGAGAGAGAGAGAGAGAGAGAGAGAGAGAGAGAGAGAGAGAGAGAGAGAGAGAGAGAGAGAGAGAGAGAGAGAGAGAGAGAGAGAAAACTGCGGGTAGAGTGTTTATGTAAATCATTATGCATGCTATTCCTTCTGTGGGTTTTTGAGTCGTGGGTTTTTGTGTTTGTTTTTTCTTGTGTGTACTGTATGGGAGAGGAGAGATAAGAAGCAGCTAGCAGCTGTGTTCAGGGGTATCTGAGAAATAACAGCCTGGGGAGGCGTCCATGGAGACTCCTGGTGTGATGTGTGGAGGAGAGAGGACCATAGAGAGGAGGGGAGGATAGAGAGGAGGATATAGGGGAGAGGAGAGGAAAAGATAGGAGAGGTGAAACTACATTTGGAGAGCAAAGTGAAGTGGAGGAGATGAGACAAGTACAGAGGAGAGAAGAGAGAACGAGGTGAAAACTCAAAGGGTGGTTCCCCTGGTACAGGAAGGTAAACATCTCCTATAATATTGTAACCTTTTTTTATCCTGTGATGGCTTCCTTTCCTTGCATTTCTGTCAACTTTACCCAATTTAATATCAATTATAGCTGAACAAATAAGATGGTTGATCAAGGGACAAGATAAGGCCAATAGCTAAGTTTTGTTTCTGAAATGTGAGGATCTTTCAAGGCTTATGGCATTGTATGGCTAAAAGGTTAACAGATCAATCGAGTAAATTATTGTCAGGTTAAATGAAGTAATAGTTAGTCAGCTTAATATGTATAGACTCTTCCTCTCATGGGCACACATTAGAGCCACTGTCCTTTATAATAGGAACTTAATCCACTCTACTAGAAGTGTGCTCAGGGGTACTCTATCAATTGTTTTTCAAGGAGAGGTGAGAGCAGTTCCATCAAGCCTGGGAACTGACCTCAAGGCTTTAATAGCGCATGTTATTATGTGTGGTTCAAATATCACAACATTAATCCTTGTCATAGATAAAACAGACGTGTAGCCTTTGGCCAGCGCGAAACAAGACATTTAAAGTAAGATTGGAAAAATAAAGTCACGCATGCTTTTAGCTTGGCTCGCACATTAAATAACGCCGCCACGCCTCATTCAAATACCACAGGCTTCACCTGCCTCAATACAGTGCAAAGGATGTATGTGTCTACACACACACACAGTTAAGAGATTAAAATAGATTGAAAGTGTTCGGCCTGTAACCTTCTCCAACTGGTTCGGTCAAGTAATAGGTCATATAAAATGCTTCAGGAGAGAAAAATGGAGTGAGAGAAAAAAGAAGTGAGAAAGCAGCAGGGTGAGAGGGCTGTGAAAAAAAGGGCAGAGTGCTGGCCAGAGGAGGTTTTTATGGATTATTAATCTTCAGAAGACTCTTTCTATTGCTCTGCTCGACACTCAAGAGCCAAGAGAGATGTCTGGTGTAAACAATCACAAGCAGATAAAAATATCTCCACCAACCAAGGTGCAAAAGAAGATATTTCAATACATGCAGAGTAGAACTGTGTATCCATTTGTGGTTAGGGCAACCAAGATAATGGTGTCTTCTGTTTTCTGATATGTTGGGCATCATTGTGAGCAATACAAGTAATACAAGCTTTAATAGAGGCTGGGAGAAGTATTATAGAAAGAATAGGACCAATACCGGCCAATGTTCAGGACCAGTTCAGTGATTCTTTTAGCTGTTGATGAAATGACATTTTCCCCAATCTCTACACAGAGGAGAATGATGTACTGTAGTTAGTGCCATGCTGGGCTCAGAGAAAAAGGGCGGCAATTAAACCTTCCACTTAAAGGTGATGTCAGATTTTTCTTAAAGAACGGAACAGCTGACCTCCTCCTTCTCCCCCATTGTAGGGAGTTCATGATTTCCTTTTGAAAAATCTGGTTTTAAAAAGCAAATTATCATTAACTTTAAGCCTAAATGGGACTCTTCTAGTAACCGTCATACCCATAAAAGCCCTTTCTAAAGTGAGTAAAACAGGCTGCACTCTGACCTGTAGGACGAGAGGATGTTGAGGGGGGCGGCTCTCGCAGGTCTGGTAGGACTCCTGCAGTGGGACGGGCAGCGACTTGCGGTCAAACAGCTGCTGGTCCTGGATGGTTGAACTCTGAAAGCCTTCCTCATGGTGATGTCCTGAGAGACCTCTGCGGTGGTGGGGGGGGGGGGAGGGGGGGGGGGGGGGGTGGGGGGGAAGGAGGATGGAGAATAAGGAAAAAGAGGAGGAGGGATGGGAGATTATTAAATCAGGTGATGTGATACACATATTTTGCATCACCCATTATTACCATCATGAAAAATGACGTCATCACTTAAAACAATCACAAAGATAACATTTAGGATATGAGGCTGGTTATTTGTACATGTGTTCAAATCTTTCCTGATAACGTGTATTGTATACCTGTGGTGTTTATTTCTATTATTTTATTATCTTTGCTTTGTATTGGTCTGTTTGTAAAATTGTATAATTGTGTTTTTAATGTATTTATTCCTAAAAAGTATTTAATTTGTTTTGTAAAGCACTTTGAAATGTCGCGTACAGAAAAGTGCTATATAAATAAACTTGCCTTGCTTTCCTGATGGATCTGTCAATGTTAAGGATATTTTGGTCAAGTTCACATTTAAAATCCCCTCAGCGGACTAACCATCTACCTCTCTATCTAATTGTTTAACCCTTAAATCATGTGTTTAACTATTGCAACCCTTTTGCTTTCACTTCTAGGACTAGTTTAAATGTGCCTGCTAGCTTTATATAAGTTCTCACTCTGACGTATGGTTTTCAAGTGTTATATCTGACTCTAGTCTGTGGTTTTCTTTGAATTTAGATATTCTTTCAAGTACGTTGAATCCCTTACAACTGCAGAAGTACCCCTGATTACGATCCCTGATATAAGAAAATCCCTTTTTTTTGGTCAGGGACTGGATAACACAGATGCTAACGCTACATTGCTGTCCTAATTAGCTAATTAAAGTCACCCCCAAAGCGAACCCACACATGATGGATAAGCTAAGCTAAGCTAAGCTAAGCTGGGCTGCCCGAATGTCGTCTATCAGGGGATTTGGAGATGATTGCCCTTCTTTCATAGAGGGACAGCTGACTCATTTCAACAGGCAAAAGAATAACAGAGTATAACAATGTTGCAAAGCCGAAGCTTTCAGAAAACATGTTGGAGAAATCGCTGAGGGGAAGAGGCAAGGAAAAACAACCACGCTTATGCTAACCCTCAATCTGGCCGGGACAAGTAGAATACAGCAAGTCTTGAAAGAAATCCGGAGCGTTGCAACTAGATCTGAATTATACATGAGGGAATGACAAATGGATACTGTTGCCTGGAGGAAAGAGTCACGTGGCATATGGAAATAATATGGTAACTGTACCACACACAAAACAAAATGACACACTTGAATCCAATATTGAACTTTAACCCAGCACAGCAAATTGATTTCACAAACCAAATAATTAGAACAACTCAGCAAGATGTTCATTGTTTTTTATACAATGAGACAAATAAAGCCAATTTACTTGACAGACTTCCCCAATCTGATCTTCTGCAGTGCAGCCAACAGCAGAGAGCTGGGTAATGACTTCCAGAGACTACTGTGTGAAGGGCTAGCCACCTGAGGCACTGAAGTATCATTATTAACAAACACTATCAGCGAGCCACACTGAGTAAGTGACTCCCTGGGAGAGGGAAAGGAGCCAGAGAATGCAAGAGGGAGATAATAAAAACTCACGGACACAACAGAGGCATGGTGATAGAAACAGGGGACACACAGCGAGGGAGTGAAGAGGCACTAACAGTAAAACAAAAAAGCGCGAGCAGACACATAGGAAACATTCAAAAGAAATACAGACGAGTTAAATGGGGGGGGGGAGAGGCAGGGACTAACACCGACATTTGCAAATCAAGAGGATGGAGAGGTGTAGAAGAGGTGAGAGAGACAGTAAAATAGATTACATATAATACAGAACTGTATGAACCAAAGGGTCCCTTGAGAGATAGTGGTGTAACCTGAGAAGAGACAACACCAGGAGAAACTCTGGCAGCCATTTAACAGCACACACACACACACACACACACACACACACACACACACACACACACACACACACACACACACACACACACACACACACACACACACACACACACACACACACACACACACACACACACACACACACACACACACACACACACACTCACACACACACACACACACACACACACACACACACACACACACACACACACACACACACACACACACTAACACCCACCGTAGACAGTTTATTGCTTACATTGAGCGCAAACAACCGCATGAAGAAGGTGCAATTAGTTGCTCTGTCATCTTAAGTCCTCCTGACTCATCGTTTTAGGAAAAACATTATAACCCCTGAGAACTGCACACACAGGTATTGTAAGTGTGGTAAGTCAAAGTTGTAACATTTAAGTTAGTCTGTAAACTGAAATGGACGTTTGAAACAGACCGTTTTTGTAATATTTTGACTGTTATCCTTTGTTTTATATTTCAGCTTTTCGGAACTGGAGATTTTTTCCAGGGCAGATTTGAGTATGTTCTTGTTCTCTTCTCAGTGAGTGCATCTGGATACATTTCAGTTGCTAAATCGGCGGCCTAAGAGGTGACTGATGATACAGATTTGGCGAAAAATCAAAGCCACAGTGTCAGGACAAATACTCTGACAACTGTGATCACAGAGGAGAGAAGTTCAAGGGTAAGTGGGAGTAATGGTGTGAAGATTAGAGAGGTAAGGGATAAAGAAGTGGGGATAGATATTTGAACATTCAAGTGATGCGTTGCTGATCCCTTTAGGGCGTTTTACTTCATGCCTCCTTTGCAGAGGAAGGTCAGAGTGAAGGTCAGCAAAGTGCACCAACGGTCTCCTTCTCACTGCTTGTTTATTTAAAGAGAGGTAACAACCGGTCAGCGTGAATTTGGTGTCGCTGAGGGTTGTATGTGAAGCAAGATTACTGCGTACTGCCGCCTCAATGCATTTAGGGAGAGCTGTCAGATAGTGACTCACAAAGGAAAAAACAAGAGAGAGGCATTGCAGAAGTGTGTGTCAGGATGAATCTGATGCAGTGTGAGCTGGCTTTAAAACTCTGCCAAGCAACACTGAGCACTGAGAGAGGCACACTGCACTAATCAATGTGGGCTGAAACACAGAAGACACACACACACACACACACACACACACACACACACACACACACACACACACACACACACACACACACACACACAGGATGTGTCAAACACGCACATGCAAATGGATATCTGAGCATTCTACATCCTAATTACAAAATGTCACTTATTCAGCTAAACTACCAATTACACCCGTTTAGTTAAGACATCCAGCTAATGAGAAAAATGTGAGTGTACGCATTTCAGAGTGAGTGAGGGAGTTAGTGAGAGGTTGTGTGTGTGCGGGTGTGTGTGTGTGTGTGCGTGTGCGTGTGTGTGTGTGTGTGTGAGGTCGGCAGCCTCTGATCTCTGCATGTGAAGCTCCTTATCAGTAAGCCAGTGGTGGAACGTTTATCTCTCTCTCTCCTATCTTTCTCTCACGGATTGCATCTAGCTGAAACACTCTCAACCAATGAGGTCAGATTTATTGTCTGGCAAAACAACACACACACACACACACACACACACACACACACACACACACACACACACACACAGACAGACAGACAGACAGACAGACAGACAGACAGACAGACAGACAGACAGACAGACAGACAGACAGACAGACAGACAGACAGACAGACAGACAGACAGACAGACAGACAGACAGACAGACAGACAGACAGACAGACAGACAGACAGACAGACAGACACACACACACACACACACACACACACACACACACACACACACACTAAACTCCAATGTCAATGTTGCCATATCTCCCCTCCTATAACTCTTTCCTCACACAAACTTAGATTTCACTTCATCTTTTTCCACACTTTGCTTCCTTTTCTTGTAAGCTTGTTTATTTTTTTTCTCTCTTCTTTATCTGAATGTTCTACCTCTAGCATTGGGAATGTTTTAAACTACCATTGCTGTGCTCAGTGTGTGGATAAACCAAGTCATCTTGTGTTGTGGGTAACACAGAATAATAACAGAGTAAAAGGACTTACTCTGCACTAAGAAGAGATGAACTGTATGCATCTCCTCACCATTCTGATTTTCTCTTTAGAAGGCTTTATCTCAGTGTTTTTAACATTTCATTGCTCACTCACAATGCCTCTGGAGGAACTATTAAATGTAAGTTATACTATTTTACATTTAATCCATTTGAATATTTTATTGTTTTTAATGCCTCGCGAGTAATCCCAGCGGGGGATGAGGGGAGCAGATCCAAACCATATAACGTTTATGTGTAAACATGTTTATTTCTTTCATTATGCACATGTGAGAAAAAGAAAGAACATCCCGAGAGTACTTTTGTGTCTGAAAACACATTTAAAACTGAAAATGCTTTTAAGCAAATGACATGGCTTACCACTCCACACTTCCCATTCACAGAGGGAAGCAAAGCAACTCAATAAGAAACAAGAGTTTCTGAGAAAAGGAGAAACTTTGCTCATGGTTTTTTTGTATGCCTTTAGCAGGAAGTACGGTTTTAACAGTGAAGCCAGCAAAGCCTATTTGAAAACACCTCAATAGAAAGAGAACTGTAGACAAAGACAGATGAAAGGAAGATAAGGAGAGGTATGAACCGAATGTGGGGGAAATCTGAGTCAAGGAGGGTTTACAAGCAGTAAACATGAAAAACCCAGCAAAACAGAATCATGCAAATCAAGATGTTGTCTGAGGGTCAAAAGGAGAAGAGAAACAAAGTGGCAATAGAACAAGAAAGCTCTCATAGAGTACAGAAGCCCACAGGGACCCGGGGTGGCTTCGTGGCCCTCCGTAATGGCCTGCAGTAGCTCTGATGTAACGGTGCCATTAAAGAGGGGATAAAGGCCATTAGTCTGGTTGGCTGGAGTGATAGGGGGAGTAGAGCCTGACAGCACACAAATAGCATCCATGCAAGATGAAGGGAGAGTAGAGATCAATCTGAGAGATTGGAGTGGGCCGGGGTGGACAACAAAGACAGGGAAGGTATTGGGGGGGGTAAGCGGTCAGGAGAAGGGGAGTGGAGGCATAAAGGGCAATGTAAGGGACAATATTCTTTAAAGGCTTCAGGGGCGTGGGCAAGGTGTGTGTGTGTGTGTGTGTGTGTGTGTGTGTCAGTTTGAACGTGCATAAATCTACGTGATGAAACACTTTTGACCTCAACCACCACCAATGACACGGCATACATCACTCTGTCCATGTCTCACGTCTCCCTGACCTTCAGTGAGACATCTTTCATGTGGTCCACGCAGTGTCCTTATGCTCTGGACTGATGAAACAGGATTTATATCAGTGTGACTAGTCTGCATCATATTTGAGTCTACTCCATTCCAAGAATGTGACTCGTCTTAATTCGCAATACTGAAGTCCCATTGCTTTTTATCAAACATATATTATGCATGAACTGGGAAGGGAAGTTTAAATATAGTTAATGTGTGTAATACAACTTTTGAAGCTGCCATAGTACTTTTTATAACACCTAAACCTGTATAATACATAGTGGGGACACTTTCCTATACATTAATCACTTATAGTACACTTTAGGAAGAATGGCCTATGGTGCATTCACATGCTTCTTGGATGGTACCATTTAAAACATTAGGAAGTTGTTCTTGCAGTTTGTGTGTGTGCATGAGCTTTAAGCTGTGTTATGAAGATGAGTTGTATTTTATTGATTGCTATCTGTTTCTTAGTCCAAATCGGGTGATGTTTAAGTGTATTTTTCTAAGATATAAAATTGTATGTGATTATATTAAAGGTGGGGAAGGTAATTTTGGAGAAACCAGCTCGAGTGCGCTAGAATTTGAAAATACACAGCCGGAAAAAATCTGCCACTTCCTTACAGAGCCCCTCCTCCAACACACACGAACGCGCACATGACCAATGAGGGCACGAGATAAGTTTGTGCACAGATGGAAGGCTGACAGGCAGGTAGGCCATCCAGTTATTTTAGCCGGGCCGGCTCAAATGATTGGTCGTGCTTTTCACAGTACTACGGCTTCCACAGATGAAATTTTTTTATGGATTTTTTGTCAAAGCACTTAAGATATTCATTTATATCGGGATGTTAAGAGCATTCCATGGAATATAACACAAAGTGTATCTCGAGCCGGTTTCTCAAACTTACCTACCCCACCTTTAAGGTATTTCTTTTGGTCTGGCTTTGATCTCCTCTCTAAGCACTTCACTGTTGTATTGTTATCGTTATGTGTGTGTAATAAAGCAGACACATTACATCTCTTAACTACTGCTTGCTTGCAGTGTATTATTCTAATGTTGATCTAACTGTAATATGCTCTAAATCATACAGTAGCAATAAAAAAGGCAGAATAATCATTTCAATATGATGCTTTATTTAACGGTTTTATTGCACATTTGACTCAAATTCATCATTTTCGTACGTATCTGTGATGACAACATTTTAAACCGAATGATTTCGATTTAGGATGTTGTACCACAATGTAGCCAAACAAAAAAAATGTACAACCTAAAATCCAAGTGGAAGTTGCAACCTTTGAGTTTTAACTTCTGAGTGTATTCTGTCGATCGGCACATGTTCTTAGATCATTAATCGTTTTAAAGATATCCAAAGAGGTTTTTCAGTAGTTTCGTGCAAAATAATTGTTCCGCTCTCCTCCATCCCCCCATCCTCCCTATCTTTATCTCTCCACAGTCCTGATTTATGTCCCATCCCTGCCTGCACTCACTCCTCCTATCATGCCGACCACAGACCCACAGACACGATTACAAGGCAAGTCGTACGCTTGTGCTAAAAGCATACACTTGTAACTGTGTACAGCAGTGTGTGTTTGAGAGTGTGAGGGTAAAGACAGGGCAAGGTTGGGGGTGGGGATAAAGGGTGGCAGTTAGTAGAAACAGACCCCTCCTTCAATCACCCGTTTTTCTGTCCCATTCATCCATGAAGTCACCACACACTACTTCACTACCTTGCTGTTTTAAATATCTTGAATGAAGAATATTCAGGACAGTAGAGTCAACTGTGTGCTTTTCCATTTACTAGGCAACTTCATTTGTGTGTGGATGAGTTTAAGTGAGCGGGAAATCGCTGCAACCTGCAGAGGAGGCCATTTCAACCTGGCCCAGAAATGTCTGCGGTACAATCCTTTTACACTCCACTGCTTTTGCTGCAGTGGCCTGTATTATGCACCCATCACTCTATCCTTCCATCTTCCTTACTCTCCTCCTCTCCTCCGACTCCCAACACCACCAAACACTTAAACTGCAACTGAGCTGATCCTTATCCGCTGTCTCTCAAGATAGTACTTTAGGCTGAAGATGTAAAGTCAGGATTATTAATGAAGGGAGATAAAAACCCAGGACCACATGCACAGATTCATTGGACACAAGCGTACACACAGCATCACTTATAATCCGTGTCCAAAAAGCCCTAAGTCACATGAATATCAGCAGGAAGGCTTTTTGTTAATATGATACAAAGACCATATTTGTTGTTACTTGGGCATTTCCCCAAGATATGTTTCTGTTAAGATCAATTTGAACATCTTATCCTCTGCAGGGTGAGATAGCACGGCTTGTGTGTGTGAGAGGACGAGCGTGTCAGCGTGTCTCTGCCCTTCAACCTATGAAGGATCATTTGGACTCACTTACCAGCTGAGACACCTCACACAACAGACTTCCAAAATTAGATCACACACAATTATTCGATTATGATGGCTACTGTGTGTGGACGGGGTGAGGAGAAAGGGTCAGGGGGGGAGAGAAGCAGGGAGTGGGAACAGAAAGACAGGTAGAGGGCAAAGCAATCCAAAAGACTGAAGTTACTTAAGGGGGAAGCGGGGGAAAAAAAATGCAGGACATAACCAAAAGGAAGATTAGAAGAAACAATCCGTGATCTAAGAGTCTGCTCTCTGACTGTGTTTAAAACACAACCCCATGATTCTTCAAAAACAAACTATTTATTGGTTTGTAAAAAAAAAGTATCAAAGCCTGCAGTTACAGGAAAGCCATAATTGCGAGTTCAGCTCAGTGAGCATTTTACTGTCTCGGTGTCAGTGACAAGGAAGCAGTTAAGGGTAGCATTGTGCAAAGCCATAAACACACTGCTGGCCTGTGGGAAATCGATACGACGCCTTGGAGCATGCTATTACACCGCTGTGATTCCCTCTCTTTTGACTTTGTGCCCACTATCCTGTCATCCTTCCAAAAGATACATTCTGACCACAGATTCAATTTCTCCCTACAAAGAGAAGTCTTCAGTGGGTAAACGAGCAAACCTTCAAGGGCTTTTTTCTGCTTGCATTTGCACCTCCAATAAAACTCTGAAGTTAGGAAAGCCAGCTGGGGTTCACATCTCAAGCCAGGAGATCGGCAAGTGTGCTACATTCAACAAACTGTCTTAGCTTTAATACAGGAATACATAAACAACTCTGTTATATACCACACTCAAGTAAACACATGCAAAGCAGCTGTTCTGTAAGGAACCTGTAGCGATATCAGTTCGTATTGGCTATTTATATGTATTCACAAATGAACTCCTAGACTGCACTGTCAGCCCAATTGTCTGCATTTGTCTAAATGATTGTCTGTAAAAAATACCGGTTACCTGTACTGCTCATATGTGTTAGAGAAATACCTTTGAAATAGGAGCTAAAAGGACTCTTAAAACGGCAATCTCAGAATTATGATCGTTCCTAATGCTTGTGATTAGTACACTTTAAGGGTGGTGGCTTTCAATATATGTTCTTAAAAGTATGGAAAAGTTCATACACACCAAAAAAGGCCAAATGCCTCAGAGGTTGCCTTCAGCCAAAGTGAAACTCTGAATTTTGTTCTGTTTTTTTTTTTTTACTGTTGAGGATGAAAAATGACATTGTCTCATGGCTGCCTGTCCCTCTAATAACAGCCATTAACACTGGGGGGGGGGGGGGGGGGGACAGTCGGGGTCCATCACACAGGTGACAAACAAACACACTCTAAGGCACATCAGCAAGTGCACATCCAATTTAGTGCAGTAGGAGGTGAAGGTGTGAGTGAAAGCAACGGAGTGAGAGTGCACAAGTACGTTTGTGTGTGTTTGTGTGTGTTTCTAGAGAACTCACATTCCTCCTCTTTGGGGTCCAGCTGTGTGACGCTGATGGAGAGGAGGTCCACGCGCTCTTGCAGGGAGTTGACCCGGAAAGAGAAAGTGTGTGCTTCGTTGAACAGCTCTCCAAACAGGTCTTCTGCATATTTACCTGCAGATACACACAGGTACAGAACACGCCCCTTTATTTATTTTCACGCTTTTTAAAGTCAAATAACAGTGTTAACATTTTTAAATGATTAAATAATTCAAAGAACATTATTTTATTATCCAATTATAATGGCAATATTAAGTCTTAAATAGATTTATATTATTTATTCAAAGTGTCATTTGTCTTTGGTTGAACAATCTCACTTTATGTTTAGCATCAACCGTCTGCTTGTCTTCTATAACTATCTTTGTATGGAGTTTATATCTATAACACTTAGGTGCTCGTTTTAAAAAATGGAAATTCAAATGCTTTGTAAGACACAATCACAGCACAGTAGAAAGTGCTGTACTTGTGTGTTTTGGGGCTGACTGCTCTGTTGGAGATGTGTGTGTAGAGGTGTTTTAACAAAGGCATGTGTGATACTAGACGCACATTTAACTGATGAAGAAAAATCATATTTTTTCTTAAATGTTTTCTTTTTTCTTCAATTTCGGTTAATCAGGTTACTAACAAAGGCCTTAAATAATGTGTTCTACAGATTTGTAAGTATGTTGTATTATATGTTTAGAAATACTACAGAAATATGTAATTGTGATTGTGATCTTGAATGTGTAAGATTATAAAATGTGCCAGGTAATGCCCTGCATATTCCAATGCTGTAATGCCAGCAATGTAGTTTCCAGAAAATAAGCAGGAAAGAATGAAAACTGACAAGTATGCATTAGCTGACTAAGTATCTCATTTATAACGGTCAGCTAATCGACTTACGGTGAACCAAGGTGTGTTTGTGCTGTGTGTGTCTTTTCTTATAACTGTGAGAGAATATGAGTGTGTGTGTGTGTGTGTGTGTGTGTGTGTGTGTGTGTGTGTGTGTGTGTGTGTGTGTGTGTGTGTGTGTGTCTGTGCTACTGACTGAGGCTGCCGAGCTGGCGTATGACGTTGGCCAAGGAGATGTTAGTCACACACTCGAGCTCATTCTTGATGTTTCTTGGCAGCACCGTGTGGCACAGGTGCCTGGGCTCGATGGTGCGCTTCACCAGCGGCATCCTTCAGCTGCGACACCACTACCTACAGGAGGCAGGTGGAGGGGGGGAGGGGGTGAAGGTAAAGAAGATACAACTTAGTAAGAGCAACAATTCTTGTAAAATACCTTTTCATTTTGTTGTTTGCAGCAATACATGAGACAGATAGAAAAGAAAAACAAGTGTTTCACTGTTTGATAGGGTCAAACATTACCAGAATCTTTCTATCAGAGCAATGGAGAAAAAACATTAGCATAGAAGAAAGAGAAATGACAGAACATGATGTGAGTTTAAGGGTAAAAAGGGCCCGTGGAGAGGGAATACGATGTGAGAAGTACAGTTTAACAGGGTCCTGGAGGGAAAGAAAGGGAAGTCATGTTTTGACATTGCTAACAGCCATGTTGCCTCATCTGTTTCACCGACTTAGCCCTGTCTTGTCCTTTTTCATCATGCACAGCCAGGCTAACAAACCTCAGCACTTTGTCTGCCCAGTCAGCCATGCTAATGGACTTACAGATGCAGTGCAGTCCCAACTGTCCTCCACTCACACGAACACCAAATACAAAGATGACTTCCCCGAACCACAGAAGGCACAGAACCATAATATGTGAACAGAGCTTAATACATCTTTCTACCTCAAAAAACCTCAAGAAAAACTGTGCTGGCATTTTTCTAAGGCTTCTAACATCACCACGACAATGCTAACAGGCTGACATTTAGCACATGTTCAGTTTCTTGACATAGTAATCCAATAGTTGTGGAGATAGTTCAGTCAGAACTCGGAATGTCAGTTTCATGGTTGGCCTACAGGAAAAGACTGAGGATCACCAAAGCCGGCAGAATCAGGGATCCAAAATGTATGCGGATCAATCCAATAGGTGTTGGAAAATGTCACATAAATAACTTAAGACATTATGAGAGTAACATGATGTTACACAACATTGCATGGATATGTGATGAAAAGGGTGAGTAATGAGAGCAAAGCAATCAGGGCCACTGAGGGCAAAACACCATCCATCCGCACAACCCAACAGGGACCAACACCAGTTAATCATGCTAACAACACCTCGCCTCTCTGTTGTAATGAGAGCGAGTGCGTGCAACGATGTGGAGATCAGGTGCTGACGGAGTGATCCACTGGGATTGAAAGTGATGAGGCCTTGTTAAAGCACTGATTAAACTTTAATTGACATGTCTGGTACTTTTAATATCCGGCTGTATTCTTAGAGGTGTTGCCGTCACCGAGAAAAAAAAACGTGATTTTTGACCGTATCCATTAAAATGTAAGCAGATGAGGAAGGCTATTCTAGGAAGTGGCCCAGCTATGGGTGGTTGTAGGGAAGAAAGAGAGGGAGCCCAGTAAAAGCTTTGTTGAGGTGATTCATCTTGGAAGAGTCTTAAATGGGGGCAAACATGCCCATAAAAGGAGAGAATGGGAACCTGCACCTCTGAAAGCCGTTGTTGAAGTGGTTTCAATGAGGTGTGCGGGCGATGTTACTGCGACACAAAGCCAAACACGACTCCAAATCCCTGCCTACTTCTTAAATAACAAGATGTCCCCCCCACTCATTGGAGATTTCTTTATTCTCTCCAAGGCTCTCACTCACCCACACAGCCAGTGTACGCTGACATGTTACAGCCTGCGGAAGTCTTAGTAATGGAGGGTAAACCCCTGAGCTGCCAAGGTAGAGGTGTAAACTAGTTGTTGACCTTTAACCTTCAGACCCAACACACCTGCTGCTTGTTCAGGAGGATCATCTTAAAAACACACAAAAGCAGGAAAAAGGATATCAGACCAAACACTTTCTTGTCACAAGTTAGACGATTCATTTAACTTATGTCTGTACGCTAGTAACCTCTCGGTCACGGTGCTTCCCCTAGAAATAATCCAGCATATATAAGGTACCGTAGCAATTTGCTGTTTTTACAGTTCTGTTTTTGTAAGAATAAACAAACAAGAATATTTTCATGGTGAATATTGTTGGACACATCCGTGCAAACTGTTTCCCCCTGTATCAAGTCTTTGTGCTAAGCTAAGTTAGCCAACATGATGGCGGTGTCTTGTCATCAACTCAAGATAACAAAAACAAATCCTAATGTTATACTCATATTCTTGAAGTTGCATCTCCTTCATCCATACTCACGGATTAAGCAATCCGCTCCCCTTAAAAGCTTCCCCTCCTTTGGGATTAATATCAGAAATCAATAAGGCATTTCTTTACCTCTTTTCAGCTCATTGCCTTACTTATAAGAACATTAAGTATATATAGGTTGTATATTCAGCATATCTCTTGGGCACAGGTGAACAGAGACAGATGATAGAGGCAAACGCAATTAAATCAGTCCATCATAACGGTTCATTTCTCTGCTGCACATCCATACAATAGCTTATTTAACACAAACACACAGCCACACACACAGATGAAGACGAATGTATCTGCCAGGCAGGTTTACAAGTTGCATACCCCTCCCCATGCGCCCATCCCTTCTTTCCTTCCCTCTCATCTCCCCATAAATGAATGTGTTGACTTCTTAACAACCTTCCTCCTTCCTAGTGGGTCATAAGAGTTATTTCTGAGAATGACGGAGAACAGATTTGACTTAAAAAACGGGAAAATCAAGCTTTCAGGTGGCAGTGTAAAAAGATGATAGATGGAAAACAACCTTTGTACACAAACGTGGGAAACAATGCAAAAATAAAATCCCTTTATTTTTATCTGACTTAAGATCTAAGAAGAAATACTTCACGGATGACAGAGAAAACTGGACATAACAGGATAGAATAATGAAGTCCAAACCAAGACAGCAGAGAGAATCAGCATTCACTCCTATTCTCCAAGGCCCATCGTATAAAACCCCATAGAAAGTCTGTGTTAAGTCGTAATATCGATTCTACCAACCTGAACTCCTCAAGGCTTTTCAAATAGCAGAGCAGAGGTTTTCAGTTTCTTTTGGTTTCAAATAGAGATTCAGAAATGATCATAAATGCCACACAGAGGTGTGCCTATAACATAACCAGTTACTTTAAGAGGGTCTGTGTTTCAAAGTCATAAAATCATATTTACTGCTCTGTCATACAACTTAATTATTCATTGTCAATAAAACAAACAATAGGAGTGAGGAAGAGAAATCTCTCATTTCTGCCATTGAGTAGTTCTAGTTTGAGCTCAATTCCTGTTTGAAGCAAGGTTACAATATGTTTTCTTTGCATAATGTATCAGGAAAGTTTCAATTTTATTACATTTATTTAAATGTGTTGACGTCATCATTAATGAGTAAACTCGGCTCGCATTTCAAAGTATTCCTCAGACTGTCTGCCCGCAGCACATATGCGTCTGTGGGTGATTAATGACTACAGCATACATTTGCCGCCTTGCTGATTGGACATAAGTTAACTCAAGGCTGCTGTCCACGGGAGGGAACATTTTCACACACACACACACACACACACCAGCACTCACACACATACAGTACATGCTGCGTTTGTCCGCTGTGGGTTCTCTATACCATACTCTGACATGATTGCATATAACAGCGCTGCTCCCCTGAGAAACGTGCTGTCATGTCTCATGGGTTCCCACGAGAGAGAGATTACACATCATCTTGGCTTTGACGGAGGGAGAAACATAACATGAAGGAGACAGAGGTACTTAGCTAAAACCAAGTACAATCTACAAAACCTTAACAATGTGACAGCTTTTAACAAGGTGGAATCAGAAGATGTTTTACCTGCATGGGTGAGGGCTTAATAAGCAACACTCACACTTTTCTATTAACCCATAGGACTTAACGAGAAGTGACTTAACAAAAGGTTTACCGCACAAAGGGTGTTCCAACGGAAAAATACAGGATGTTCATCATGACTAGCTTAAGCCCTAGGGAAAACATGCCTACAAATAACATCCCCAAAATGAATCAGGTGTAGCTCCTCAACCATAAGGTTTGTATTCATATTTATAGTCTTATTTGAACAAGTAATCAGCTTAGGAATACATTTATTTTTACAAGATACAAGATTTGTATCCTTGCCTAGCATATAATACAAATAAAAAAAAAGACATAAATATCACCACTTTAACAAGATTCCACGGATAATGATAAAACTGTGACTGCACGTTCAATTAAAATAGACTGAATTGTGGTGTCCGCTGCCAAGTAAGTAGGTTTGACTCCCCATTTCAGGCAATGTCATCCCCATTTCAACTCTGCATCTCCAATAAAACCACTCTCTGGCCCAAAAAAGACACTCACATATACAACTTATGATAGAATTTATGAAGATATATACAAAACAGGTGGCCACTGACAACCAGTGCACTTAAGGCCAAACTTGACGGTAGAACATTGAGTACCTTACCTTATTAAGACATGCTGATAAACAGTGTTTTAAGTTGCTCAGAAGAACTGTTGTAGACTTTCTAGCGATACCAAAAAAGTTATATTAGACTGATAGGAGAAAATTATTATTATTGAACACAAACATCTACTTTTACTACACCAAAGGGCTGGACATGGTATGTTACCGTCAGGCTTAAGGAGTTAAAATAAAAATATTTTAAAGATACAACTCCAGCAGAATAGATTAACCCTAATGGGCTGATGCAGTGTGACAAGACAGCAAATTATAAAGACATTATGATTTTGATGCGTCAGGCTTTTTCTCAGACTGGAGAAATGTGTTGCGGAGGAATTAATTAGCTACTCACAGGTAACCAAATAGAAAGACAGATGAAGTGATTACATGAAAGAGCGTCTGATACTGACTGAGATGCTGAGGGCGACGCATAACAATCTGCTCAGTACAATTACCCATTGTAGATTACAATATTCACCGACAGCATATTGTGCGGCTGATTGATTCAATTTCTCTGGCCAGCCTTACACAGCAGGACTGCAATTTGACAACCATGAAGCTTCGCTCACCGTAGTCGAGTTAGATATACTGCTTGGGGAGTAAAAGCCTTTCAGTTTCAGTATTTCATAATATAATTTGTATAGTCAATCATCAGCTGATATTCCACAAAGGGGATGAAATCGATGAGGCATTTATTACTGCACAGTCATTATTCTGCGGCAGATGTCTGACAATTCAGCACAATGGCAGCTTCATGAAAGAATGCGGGGTTAAATTGAACAATGAAAAAATGTACAATCTCCCATTATGTTTGAATTATTTAAACCAGGAGCTGACATGTTTTTGTTCGAGGACTATGGCTTCACTATACATTCCCTTTTTTGTGCCCTTATTCTTTCCTCCTTCACTTTTCCTAGCCAGTAAAATAGAGTAGGACCATCCCTTCAAAGGAACAGTTTCCACTACCTGCTCATCCCTTCTTTATCCATCCTTTCGTTTTCCATCCAGTCTACAGGATAGCCAGCCTCATTGTCCTCCCACTTTGTACGATCCATACATCTTGGGGGGTGCTTCCTGCTGTCACCGATCACCATGGCAACGGCTGCAGTGGGATGTTATTGGTCACTTTATAATATCCCAAGGGAGGCAAAAACAGAGGAAGGTGTAAAGGGGGGGGGGGGGGTGGTGCTTTGGCTAAGATCAGGTTGTTGTGTGCGTACAGTGATAGCAACTGATGAATGAACGCAATATGAGAGGGAGAAGAAGTGCGAGATCTGGGATCGCTCATCCTTTGTGTGTGAGCACAAAGCAGGGCGAGGGACGGCACGTGTCAGGGGAGAGAGAGGGGCCTCAACCGCTGCGGCTCAGTGCACTCAGGACAATATGCCCAACTAAAGGCTCTAATGAATCCTAATGGAGCATTTACTCACTCACACTGCCACACAATATAGCAGAGGACCCCTCAATATGGAGCAGGTCAAGGGCCTTTGCCTTGGAGGGCTTGGTGGAGAAAGACCATTGGTACACCATCAGCTATCATTTTTCACACACACACACACACACACACACACACACACACACACACACACACACACACACACACACACACACACACACACACACACACACACACACACACACACACACACACACACACACACACACACACACACACACACACACACACACACACACACACACACACACACACACACACACACACACACACACACACACACACGGTTTCTTATAGTTGTTGCTAATTATGAAAAAACAGAGAGATTCTACAAACAAATTTAAAGAGACAGAAAAGAGATAGCAAACAGGCCACCACTGTGATGCCATTTTTTTTTAAGCCCCAGCAGTTTCCCATGACGGATGATGGTTCTGTGTAACTGGAAAATCACAAGAAAAGAGAGGAGCAATAGAGAGAGAAACTAGCAGTAAGTAAACCAGCAAGGGAGCTGGTTGGAATTGTAATGAAATGCTTCTGCCTTTTGAAAGAACAGAGATCTCATCATTACGTGATGTTAAATCCATGGTCCGAAGAGTTAGTCAAAGGGATATTCTCCGTGGTAACCATGACACAGAATACAACACAAGGCACAGATTAAGAGTCTGGTTCCTATGAGGGCTGCCATACTGACTGCTGGGCTTCTGCAGGGTTCACAAAGTTACATTTCAGACTTTATGAGACCTTTTTGATACTTAACAACATGGAATGGAAATCGCCATTATTAGGAAAATAACTTCCAAAGTATCAAACTCAGCATGTATCTCTTGGCTGCAAAACAATAATTGTATAATAATATAAATACATTTTCGAGTTTGAATTTTCAACATTTATTTGACTTTTTGCTCAAATTGACACCTGATACTTTTGAGACAATGCCTATACTGTAGATACTGTAGCAATAGTGATGGTGTTTGCTATCGGTCTTGTGACTAAAACTCGTGTTTTGTGGGTATAATCTTCTACGTCTATCCTTGAATAAACTAAAAGTAGAAGGTGTCAGCCTTTGATAAGAAGACTTATATTTAAGACCTTTTATTTTTTTGGTGCTCAGAGCGAAATATAAATGTTAAACAGATGGTAACCCACATAGATAATACAGATCAGAAGGACAATGCTCCTGTTGTACAACTGTGGTTAGAGTGGTGATACGTTGTCAAGAAGATATTGTTATCATAGAGACAAAACAAATGAATAAATGATGAAGTGCTGTGATGAAGTGCTCCCCAGCACCCTGCCAGCACTGCTCTTGCCAGAGTAAAATGCTTTATGGACATTCAGGATAAAGCCTTTATTCAGACTGCAGACACTCTGTAGTCACAAGTAAGAGCAAGGTATGTCCTTCAGTTATTTACATCTTGTGAGGGTCATCAATACAAAAGACCAATATGTGCATGAGTTTTTTGTAACACACTTCCTCAAAAGAAGACCTTTCAGACCTTATGAACTGATAAATTCCCCATAATGTGCTGCTCTCTCCCTTAAACCCCTTTTCAAAGTCTACTAAAGCTTAAAGATAGTTGCATTAGCTACTTCAAATTAGCTAGAACATTTGATCCTTTTTCCAGTGGTTCTGGGAACTCTTCGCTACGACTGCGGACTTGATGTGTTCCTACACCGTGAACAGCTGCAGACATAAAAAACATAGACATCGAATCAGGGAAACTGGCACAGCAACAGCAGCCAATGGCAGAGAGAGCACAGATCAAACTGGCAAAGCTTACCAGCAGCTGGTTTTAATCAGTACTCAAAGAAAACAAAGGAGAAGACATTTTTTTGCACATTGTCAAACTCAAAACTTATCAAGGAGACTTCCGTTTCGTTCAGCTAGTAAAAAGACTTTGGGACTGCGGAGGCTCAACAGAGAAGAAAATATCTCTGGCTCATCGTTTGTGTAAAAGTAATGAGGCTGTTATAACATTTTAAATGGCGTTTGTACTTTCATTTTCTCTCTCATTACCACATAAAAGGCGTTCATTTGATCTTCAATTCCTTTAATAGAAAAAAATATCTCAAATGAACAGACACATTTTTATCACACATTTCAAGATAACAAAAGGCTGACGTCTTACTTTGGATCAGACTGCATCAGATGTTCTCAGCGAGTTAGAATAGACTCACATGTTTGGGCTCATTGAGGAACTGACAGGAAGAAAGCCCGCTGCTGAACTCTCTGTCTCTGTCTGTGATTTCACCGTTGGCCACATCTAAAAACACTTTTGCCTTCAGAAGGAAGCCATGTTGTACTACAAACTAGATATTTGAGTTTACCCCAGTCTCAGCGCTTTGTGGGAACAGACGGTTGAATCTGACAGGAGAGTGGAGCTGGCGCCTGTGCACAGTAAGAGCTCCCTGATGGACATGAGCAGAATGAAATAATACTGAACATGTTGAAACTCTGTCAAAAGCAGAGGTTGGAAGAACCACTTATCAAAGATATTACGCAAAGTATCGGCCTATATCACTCAAATAACCTCATACGCAGATCAACCTCTCCATGTGGGACTACAACATCCTCATTGCTCCCCCCCCCCATCGCAACAGATCACGTTGGCAGTACATATCATGGCATGTGGCAGAGTGTCTTCCTGCCAATTAAAATTCTGTACCAGCCGGCGCCCCTTCAGCAGTGAGATGACACCTTGCAGGGCCACACCAGTTAGGTGCTATAAAAACGCACACACAACACCTCTTGTTGTCGGGCTAAAAATACACCAGTGCTGCCAGGTTGGGCTCCGGCAGTTAGTCGGACACTTTAGTTTAAAGGGTGCTTGTGGTGAGGGATACAGGTACATAATAATCACATTTCCTCATATCAGTCACTCAGGACTTTTGAAACTGTATTTGTTGTTCATTTTGTCTTTGGGAGCTAGGCAATACACATCAATCATATATCGATATAGTGATAGGTGACGAGATATTGTCCTAGATTTCTGTTATCGCTTAAGTGTCTTTACCTGGTTTTAAAGGCTGCTTAGAATCAGAATCAGAAACATCTTTATCACCAGGTAGGTTTACACGTACAAGGAATTTGACTTGGTGTCGTGGTGCTTACATAAAAGTAAAACGAGAATTAAAAACACAGGAAGAGAACTAGAAAAATATTTAAAATAGTATAAACAGTATTTACATTGCAATGGAATAAAATATGGAATACAAATCGGCAGTAATAAAAAAAAAAAAAAAAGATATTGTTGTACATTGTGTGCATTAATGTAATGCATAGAGTCAGCCTTGTGAGTCCATCCATCTTCTCCCGCTTACCCGTGGTCGGGTCGCGGAGAGTATAGTTCTGAATTAACTAGACTTTTCTATCTCTTCTATTATTTCATAACCCAACTTATGATCACTGATGATTAAAAATCAAATATTAGATTTTGTGAAATCACCATTAGTCAAGCCTTTTAATATCATCGTAATATCTACATATTTGATCAAATACATGTTGGCATTTCATTTTCTCCATAATCCCCAGCCCTATGTTTGACGAGCCGTTCTGTATATTGTCTGCTTGTGCTTTGTGTGGTGCTCCGTTCTGTCTACGGCCAGGCACATGTTGGACAGTAAGAGGTCCGAATCAGGCCGGGGCGTGAAGCATGACAGTCATTTAGCACATCGCCCGGCCTCTCCTCCAGACACAGCCAGCAGTGATCAAAGTGAACATCCTGGCACACAGACACTCAGATGGTGCTCAGGTACTCAGATGGCACGCATCCACAGGCTGCCTGACTCTCTGTGCTGATTTGATGGCCTGGAGATGTTCTTTTCTCTATAATCTCTATTTTATTTAAAGAAACAAAGTGAAAAAACTGTGCCCACATGTATTTATATTGAAATTGCAGTACTCTTTATGCATGGATTAAACAGCGACAGAGATGGTCTTTTTTATGCAGCCATAAAACACACTGTTCTGTTTTTCTTTGCCTACAGCTCTTTGTAGAAGATAAGGATCTAAGCTTTCCATTCAGCGAATACTTTCTGTGCGTGGAAAGAAATCCCTGAGATTCAACAGAGGCTGCCTGTCCACTACACTTTGCATTCGGAGCATGATCAACGATGAGCTGTATACTGGGTGAGCAGGAAAACACAGACCACATTGTCTAAAGCAATCCAAGCGCTTTGTAACAAAATACATTTAGCAAACGGTCTTTATCCCACCGTAGACAACTAAATATTCATTGACATCTGTGCTTCAACATCAATGAGTTGTGTGTCTATCGGACAAACAGACTCAAAGAAGTTTATCTGCTGAGTTCACTGAAACCCACGATGAATAATGAAAGCCTGCTGCTCAATAATACATGTCTGCATGCTGGAACTGTGCAGCTGTGCTTGTTTGGCCTGTGAGGTAAATGTCATTATACCATCTCCCTTGCTGTGCATACAGACGTGAAAGACATGAACCACTGCAGCAACCCCTTTCAGCTCGAACAGCAGAAAACACTATTTAGCATAAGAAATATATTACCAAAAAGCGAGAACACAGTGCATATTTACAACCTCAATACACAGGAGTGCTACTGAGGCCAGCCAAGAAGCTTATTAGGAGGGCAAAACACTTAAAGTGGACATGCCGTCCAAATTAAACTTGCACAATTCCATTTATCTTTTCCGCCTATCTGGTAGTAAATACAAATAAGAAGGATGTCAAGAATAGGGGTGTAACTAAAGAGCATGTTCATGCTAAATGTATCTGTTCATTTTTTCCAATTAATTAGGTTGTTTGTAGGGCTGCTCGAATATGGCAAAAATCATAATCTCGATTATGTGGGTCAATAATTGTAATTGCGATTATTGCCGGTAAATGTGATTATTCATTGACTTTGAAAACATCCATTTATTGGAGAAAAAAAAAGTGAACATTATGTTTTTAACAGTTGATTACCCTGAACTTTAAGTATAACTCAACTGAAAAACCCCCCAAAAAATTGATAATAATAATAAAAAGATAATCTTTTTATTTCGATCACGTTGTTTTCGTAATTTTTGCAAGATATAATCGTAATCG
Organism: Notothenia rossii; assembly: GCF_949606895.1. NCBI lineage: Eukaryota > Metazoa > Chordata > Actinopteri > Perciformes > Nototheniidae > Notothenia > Notothenia rossii. Next base: position 67,918,006 of record NC_136906.1, read on the forward strand.
CGATTAAAATATGATTAATTGAGCAGCCCTAGTTGTTTGGTCTTTAAAATGACAGAAAATAGTGAAAGATGTCGATCAGTTTGTTTACAAAGCCCAATACAGTCTCCTAAATTTCTTGTTTTGTCCACTCAAAGATATTCCGTTTACTGTCATATAAATAAACCATAAAATATTCATTTTTAAATAGCTAGATTTTAGTTGACAGCTAATTTCAACATTGAACAAGAGGGAACCACCATGTGACCCACTTTTTGAGGTTAAGTATCTTTGCATGAACATTAAGTGAGTTATACATTTCAAGAAGACTTTTGCTTTCTGTCGCATGTTTAAAAAAAGTTTACCGAGCTCCAGTACTTCTTTAGGGGGATAAGTACACCAGAGAAGGAGAGAACAGATGAAGAAAAAGGTAGCTTGAGGCACATTCAAAAAACAAAAAAACAAAAAAACAAAAAGGCAGCGTGGGTGGCATCAGGGGAAAAGGAGAGATCTTCATCTTCTCTTATCGAGATCAATGCCAGAGCCCACACTGTTACAGGGCAGAGAGGCAGGATAACAATAAGATACTTCTTAGTGATACTGTATTTGTTCTTATCTTGCAGTATGTGATTCAGTACTTTATAGTTTACAGTGATATGCTGATTCACATTTATATGACTCACACCCAGAGGGCAACATGTCAAAAGCCATTACAAGTTGAGTGTAAAGGTGGCACCCTTCCGAAGTGTCCTTCAAGCACTCACCTTTTCATGTTTTGTCATTTCATCACCCCTCTATACCTTGTTCTGGTTAGAAAGTGCTAATGGAGCACACTGTAGAATTATTGCTCTGCTATTCATTTCCTTTGATCTATATAGAAGAATAATGTGTGTCATGGATGGTAGGAGAATGAGAGAAATATGGTGTGGTGATGTAGCCTTGAGGCAAAGTGTATTTCAGTCTCTCATGCATCACTGCCTCTTGCAAAAAAGAGTGTAAACACACGGGGAAAAACTGTTATATTCTTCACTTCAAAAAAGGTGCTGGCAACAGGAAACATTTAATAATAAACGACTGCTCACTTATTCTGTTTAGTGAAGTGACGTGAGGTTATTTCTTCCAACCTTAATGTGGATTATTTTTAATGTATTTTATAATTAACACACAGTTCCTCAAGAGATCAAATAAGTAAATTAAAATAAAGCGTCCTTAAAAATTGTGAAATGCAGCCAATTTGATGAAATCTACCAACATAAGATTAGCACAACAAATCACAGAAATAAGAGTTTTCTACAATAGTGTTTTAGTATTATTATGTTTTAATAATTAATCATAATTAATCAAACCGAGGGGAATTGGTAATATTCTGGGAATTGTATTTTCAAGATTACATTTTTTTATTTATAAGAAAAAAAACGTTGTTACTCTAGTCTATGTGATTGAAGAAGCAAATGTGCAAGAAAAATCGTTGAAATGAGGGGGGTTGGTTTGTCAAGGAACCACATTACTTTACTTTCCAGGGATGGATCAGCCTCATCATACCAAGGAAACACGTTAATGCACACGTTAATAAGGGAAATGTAACAAAACTTGGAGATTTCGTGTCCATTTTGTTGTTGTTCCTGATGCATAAAAGCTCACTCTTTTCGGAAAAGGAATAACTCGAAATTCTCTTTGAAAGTCCAAATGCTTGTGAAAATAAGGTGATTTATGGACTGAAGTCTGAGTCTTTACTTATACCTTAATCTGATTGCAAAGTATAATTTGATTTAAATCATCTACTGGAGGCATAACACACGGCAAGCGCTGCATTTGTGGTTTGTGATCCAACCGTGCAAAGTAAAGCGGTGTGGTTCCTCGACAAAAATATCTATCTTAACAAGGTTACAAAGTACTTCACAAAATACATATCTCCCCCAACAACATATTAAACGACAAATTCAGTCGCATTAAGTGAGCTGAGTGGAACTTGGCAGCGGCTGAGCGGTGGAGATTCGAGGAAGAAAGACAAGAGGGGAAGCAGGGAGGATTTGTGGGACAAGTTGGAAGGATAAGACAGCGCCCAGGGCAGCTGTGCTAACCTCTCATGGGCTGTCTGTTGAGTGTGTGGGCAAAGTCACAGTTGTTATGTGTCTGTGCATGAGAGATGATTCTGGGAACAAAGTGCTGGCAGAGCAGGGGTGCTGGTTAGTGAAGGTGCCCTTGCTGTGAGGAGGCCTGAGGCGGTGCCAGTGGCTCACAGCAGCAGGACCCACAACTGGGACCACAACAAGTTCTGGTTCGTTCAACTCTTAATTGATTCAAGTGAAAAATAACTGACTCATATCACGGTTTAAGGCTTAGTCCTGCAGTACTTTTTAACCTCAATAATATAATTCACTTTTCGAAACAATTTCTTGTAAATTATCAGCTGAAATGTACGTACACCAAAACCTGTTACCAGCTCATATCAGCTGATATTAAAAGGTCCCCTATTATACTGTTTTTCCTTACTTTATTATAGGTCTCGGATATATATAAAATGTCTCTGAAGTGTTTGGCTCGAAATACCAAACAGATCATGCATTGTAGCATCCCATAAAACCCTCTGTTTCAGCCCTGTTTCAAAAGCGCTGATTCTCTGGCCGTTTCTCAATCGCGAGGAAACTAGCTTCCAAGCCAATATTTCAAGGATACTATGTCATCGAGTGCCGCCGAAGGACTGTTCCAATCTCCAGCATACTCGGAATTCCACCGAGTAGGCCACGTCCTTGGTTTGGGGGTAATTTCGAGGCTGCACATGGGTAGACTTTGCATCCTTCAAATCCCCACAATGCTTTGCAGACGGACCAATTTCAAAAACCCTTGCGGAGAATGGCTGAACCGACGCAGCACAGCACACATTTAAATGTAAGTATGTAGTGGCGTAGAATATGTGTTGGTAAATATGTTACTTTGTTGCATTTGTTATCACCAAAAATGTGTTCCGTGAAAGTAAAGCAAGTTCATAATTAGATAAGACATCGTGAGGTATTTATTTTGTTTGTTGAAACCGTTCGAGAGAGTGGCACACTTGTTAGCCTGCTCCATTCTTCTTTGTTTTCCGAAGCCGTGGCTTGGAAGTATACTTGCTTCGTTTCTGAAGGAAGTGACTTGGAAGTATGTGACTACCAAGCCAGTATCCTCGCGATTGAGAAACGGCCCAAGTCTGTTACTTTAGATGAAAATAAGGAGCCCCTCCCCATGCCCCTCTGAGAGATATTTGGTTAAAAAGAACACAATGGTGCTCTAGGAGAAGATTCAGGTGATAAGGTGGGTGGGAGGTGTTACCTTGGTTGGTGATTGGCTAATGGTTACACAAGCCAACAAATCGTTGACATCATAAAGTGGCCAAAATCTGATCAGCTCATTTTCAGACAGGTTTTTATATAAATGGATCAGGACAAAAAGTGAGCAAATCTTTTTTCCTGAAACTTTCAGAATCTCTTTACACAGAGAGGACACATGTTGATGTATACAAGACATGAAGAAGTGGATTTGGCATAGTAGGTGACCTTTAACTATTAAAAAACATAACTAAAATATTATCCAGCTTTTCCATAAACAGGTCCAAAACAAATGCATTCTATAAACATGAAGACATCACTGTCTTTTTGCCAACACACACACAAATGTTGGCAGACACACTGAGAGCGAGGTGGCACAGTGGCAGGCATCAGTGGTTGGTCACTGTCCTCAGGGCCTTCTTCCATCTATAGAAACAGCATTCTCATTAGGGGTCAAAAGGTCGGCTGCGGGCTTCACGTGACCTGCGTCTAATGGCATCTCAGCACCCTCCGCCCCATGCACCCACACATAGACCTGACAGCTGTGCTTAGAAATGCCACTGCGAGGCAAAATGGTGGGTGAACATTTTCCGCATACAAATGGCTTCAGATCAGAGGTGGGAGGAAACGACGGATCTCTACAAAGGGGGCTAAAGAAGACAAAATGTGGGCAAACAGGCTTGTATTAACAGCAAAGCAGTAGATTGACTCCATTAAAAGGCCTCGACCGGCCACTTACTCTGTCATTATGTTGACTAATGGTAAAGACAAGGATTTTCACAGTGCTGCCAGGCAGTTTTAAAAGGAGCCAGATTAGTTCTTTTACACTGTTTGTCAAGGGTCTTCATTCAATTCGCTATATTTAGTTGGGGTGTAGTGTGTGTGTGTGTGTGTGTGTGTGTGTGTGTGTGTGTGTGTGTGTGTGTGTGTGTGTGTCCAGAGGATCATAATCGAGACAATACACACAATACGTCCCTCTGTCCACAGAGCTGACACAAGCCCAGATATAGATTTGATCATTCGATCAAGCCCAATGCACTGTCTGGTCCCTGGTGAAGGGACAATGGGAAAGAAGTGACGGAGACAAAAGCACCTCTCATCCCCTTTTCTCTCCCTTGCGTTCGGTTGGCACTCGGCATTGTGAGGCTCGCCTCCAATCGAAAAAATCTTGAAAGAGAATCCCCAATTCTTCCTGCAGGAATAAAGCCTCCCGCTCCCCTATTTTCTCTCCTTCGTTGCCTCTCTTTTATCAGTGGACATATTTCAAGCCCCTGGCCTTCTCATCAGTGAGATGTGAGGCTGGTGTGAGTGTGCATAAGAAACAGAATCCTAAAGCAACTGTTATCACTTCACCCACACTATTCCTTGTTATCTTTCCTGGTCAGTCAGACTTCGGCTTGTCTGTCATCCCCTTCATCACCGCACCCCTGAGAGTGTGTGTGTGTGTGTGTGTGTGTGTGTGTGTGTGTGTGTGTGTGTGTGTGTGTGTGTGTGTGTGTGTGTGTGTGTGAGGATATCTGAGTCATCAAGCCCTTGTCAGTCAGAGTCACCGTTGCATCGCTCCACAACTCAGTGCTCTCTCAGTCCTGTTGCAATTAGATAAACACCTACTCAGCTTGCTCACAGTCCACCTCTTCCCGTTTCCCACACAGGAGGGCCCTTCATCTCACAAGCACCGCAGTAGCTCTAGATACTGATCAAATTTAGATACTAAAAAGTTTGCCTACAGCATGATTCAGAACTTGAATCGCTAATGACATTGGCCCACATTACTAAAGTTATAGTTAAGTTCTTCAATCTCTGGGAAACTTTTAAATAATATTTCACCTTGATGGAGGGCTGGAGGAGCATGAGCCCTGATTACAACTGATAGAGAAGTATGTTTCTGCTCTCTGACTGCCGGTATAGTGTCGGAGCCACAATACCCCCTCATTCCATGTCCATACAGAACAGGCCGAATAATAGTCCTGTCTTGAATATGCATCACAGGTCCTTAGAGTAGTTGCAGTTATGTGGTATTGGCTGCCCCAAAATGAGTGGATAACACACATGCTTCATGTGAACCTGAAGCTAAGAGATGTACAAAGCAAATACGAGAAACAAATAAGTGTTCGAATCAACTGTGGATGACAGCAGTGAGGCCAGTGTCTCTTTTAGAATAGAGACACTGATATCAATGGCGATATGTAATCAGTTCTTTAGTATGTCTTCAAAAGACAACCTTGATGAAAAGAAATAAATGGCTGAAATGAGCCAGGGATGATTTTCTCAATTTTTTTTCTCAATCCATGCTGCATTTGGACAATTTAATTTGAAGCTTGAGGCAACATCTGGCCTGGTAAACAGCCTCCCCAGTCCTTCTGCTTCCTGTACTCTGCTGTACTAGTCAAGCTGCAGACACTGCTGATGCCAAACTAAGACAATATGTTCGTTGGCTACAAAACTGGCAGTCATCCTTGGCCTCATTGGATCAGTCAGCACTGGTTGTGCTGCTCTACCTTATGTAAAGTAGGACGTAGGAAGGAGAGGAATATCTTATATAGACACGTAAGAAGCAGACAGTGGGAGAAAGGAAGGAATGCGACAGAGAACAAACGCACAGGGGGCAAGTAAAAAATTATGGACAGAGTTAGTCCTGCAAAAGAAGAGGCTGTGCAGCAGCAGAAGCATAACCCGGCAGCGATGCCTGCCTGTCTGTCAGCACCTATCTGTCCTCCTGAGGCTAAGCTACGCAAACCACTGCTCTCGCCTCAAGCTGTCACTAACATTTATATAACCACACACAATAGAGAAATGACCTTTAACCTTATCCCACACCGCTGGATGGACCCATGTGGGCTGCTGCGTTACCGTTTAGCTGAGGGAGGACATTTTTAAGTCAGTAGCTCATCCCCAGCTTATTAACTCCAAACATTGATCCGTCATTTGGAAAGCTAGGGTTGAATAAAACACGCATATTCACATTACACATAAAAACACTCATACATTGCTCACCTTATTAAAGATCAGAGACAGTCCTGCGCCATCGTACCACACTTTTTCCCCATGGTAACTTTATTTCGCTGATGGACCCAAACAAACCCTGAATAACATTACCTGCCATACGACAGCTTGTTACTGCAGTCCATCTGCTGCTGTGTGTGGCTCTCCTGCTGCACCGATCACCATGATATGTGTGTATAACGCTTGTGTGTTTTGCACACACATTTCTGAGCGTCCTGCTAGATTTTTGTATAATTCGTACATTTTTAGACTCTGTTATTGGATTCAAATATATACCAGTCATACGGATGGGAGATTTTTTTGGGGGAAATTCTGCTTTGGGGCATCACACCTACAGTGTCTTTTTATTTGCCACCCTTTAGGATGGACATAGTACATGTGTAACACATAGAAGAGTATTTTTCTCCTCTTTTCATATTCTATTTCAGAGTGTGTCCCTTGAGATGTCTCTATTATTCATCAAACAGGTGCAGCAGCTACACACCTGTCATCCGAGGTGCACCCTGCATGTTGTCAGTGAAGTGCACCTCTCTCCTAATGCACTGATGGAAGGACAGTGAAATAACAGGGTAGAGCAAGTATGGTTGGCTGAGTATTCTGCTGCATTTACCACAGACCAAGAACTGGACCTATGAAGAAGTAAGCTTAAAGCAGACAAATCATAGACACTGAGGTCAATAAGGATCTATGTGCAGCAACATTTTGGAGAAAGTGCATTTTGCCTTAGATTTTAAATGAATAGGTTAAGCTACAACACAGACGTCCAATCTTAGTGCCATATGTGTTTCCTTTTCATTGGCTGGTATGCCATTAAGAATGTAAATGAAAATTGATAGAGTGATAACGGAATTTTCCATCAGACGCATACAAATGGAAATAAAAATGACATAATAACTAGAACAAGATAACAGTCCTAGATATGTATCTGGCAAAGAGAAGAGCTTTGTGTTGTGTTAGTCCTATTTGCATCTGTGGCCCAAACTAGTTCTGCGTTGGGCTTGTCGATAGGCAGCAGTGCAATGGTTAATAGAAAAAAAGACGAATGTGAAGAGGAGGATGTTTGACAGTAATAGCTCACTGCCTGGCTACACAGTCAAAGCACTAACGTTTAAAAAAGAGGGAACAGAGGGAAACATGTGAGCTTATATGAATACACACACACGAGCAAAGACACACACTGATGCACCGTTTGTCCAGATCAAGGACGAAGGTTACCATGGGCACTGTGAGAGCAAAGAGGAATGATCTATAGACTGATCTCAGCATCTACGTGTAGGAGTGAAAATATAATATTATAATCTTATATAATAAGAGCTTAGGCACTCTACGCTGTGGGCATGTGTCTATAAATGAGCGACAGTTATGTAAGGGACTGCTGTGTCTCAGACCATTTCCCGTATCTAGATGATTTCATCTAGAAAGGCCTGAGAATAACACAAACGTCCACCCCAATGTCTTTTTACATTTCCTCTGACACACCACTGAATGGAATAGGAAGTACAGTATGCCATCTTTCACTGAACCACAACCTCCCTCGACTGACGGCCTATCTTTAGCCGATGCTTCTTCCACCAGAATCCTTTCCTAACCTCTATCTGACCTCTGCTCTACAGCAAAGTCCTGGTTCAGCTCACATTGCTGTGTTATAATACTTGATTACACACACAAGGTGATTGCTGAGTAAGACTGTTTATTGTGTTTTCTTGCTGATTAATTAGATTGAATCTGGCATTTCCTGCTAACCATCAAAAGACAAAAGGGAAGGAAAGCTTCCGACCTTCTGAAATGGATGAGAAGTGTACACTCGTGGCCCCCGCTGGGCTTTTATCCAGCACAGATCAGACGTGCCTTGTGCTCGGGCCCTGCGCAAATCCAAAGTAGAGCTGGATTCTTGCTGTGAGCTGTAAATGAACAGCCACATATTGGCTCCTAATTAAAGGCATCAGTTGTCTGTGTGCACAGGCACCCCTGCTGTGAGATTGTGGACAAACACACCAGGAGGCTAAGAGGGTACTTCCCTTTTTGCTCTCCTTTTCTTTTCTCTGGCACTTTCTTCTCTTCCCTTCAGCGTCCCTTTACGAGCCAAGGACTTGCTCTTTTACGAAGATTATTATTTGGTAGAAAAACACGACAAATAAGAAAGAAGCAAGGGTGTAAACGGCAACCGCAGTATCGAGCTGGGTAAAGACTAAAGCAAAAATAATTACAACATGGATTTTTTTTGCCTATACCGGAAACCGATAATCACCTGCTTCTCATCGCCAATACAGACTAGATAATGATTTTACAGTTTGTATTTAATAAGACATTCATAACCTGCAGTATGCACACCTGAGGGTAAGAAAAGCTTAAGAGGTAGAGAGCCATGGGGGGGATTTAATATTCCATAGCTCTGACCTAACCAAATCTAACTAACAAAAGAACAGTAATGCCACTTCTCGTACTCTAAATTGCATGTTGCCCTTTCTTTTGAAACTGTATAAAAGCATCCATTCCACACCAGAGACTCCATGTTTGGCTCTCTGGGGAGTCTGCTGCTCTTGCCGTGTTTATTGGAGGATCACAAACCAACTTTAAAAAAGGTGAGTAACACCACCTTCTGTATCTGAGTGTGTAAAGGCCACGTATCATGCTGATCCTTTAGCCTTGATATGCTGTAAATATATATATAATGCATACCTGTAAGTGATTGTTTGGTACATCATATGCCTATGTGAAGCAAAAGCCTATTGCATGTTTTTTGTTCTACTTTTCTTGCTTCTAATCCTTCACTGTCTTTCTCCTTGTTCTTCGTCCCAGCGCAGGGGAAGGAACTGAGGAGAAAAATGAGTGCTTATGGAAATCCTAATGAAAAAGCAGCGTGTCTGTAATTGAATACGGACCTCTCAGTCCTGACACGGGGGATTCGAGCCGCGGACTGGATAAACGACATGCCTTTCCTCCCATTTCTCTAGCCTCCATCAATCATCCCACATCACCACGACGACCGGTGCATCGGCCGTTCCAGCTCAATGAGAACCCATCAGTGAAAGAGAGGGAAGGCAGAAATCAAGGGAGAGGAAAAGAGCGCATATATATTGAAAGAGATCGAGTGACAGGAAAATGGAGAGCTACTGTATGGGGGAGTCCAGTGTTTTGCTCAACTTTGTATATTCAAATATATTCAAATATTCACATGCTCTGAGTGCAGCTGCAGGGATCGTTTTGATGTCACTTGGCGGCATTTAGAGCGAAATGATGCACAGCACAGAAATACACTGTGACCTGAAATGGGCAGGAACGTTGTTTTGCTAATACAAACACAACACCCTAACTAGAGTCATTGTACATATTACACACAAACACACCTATACTGTCAGTGAGGCCAGCAGCTAAGGGAGCCTTGTATACAATTCACTCCTCGAGCAGGCGGAGGTTACATTGTGCTAAGCAAAGTATCAGACTACGTTTACCATCCAAACAGTCACATGACACCTGGGGAGTGGCCTCAGAGTTCATCCCATTGTGAAGCTGATGTTGGCTTTCAGCTAAAGAATAAGACAGGTCAGTTACAGGACACCTTGGTGCTCCATTTCCCAAATACCTGGCGATGACTGGCTGATGAGTCGAGAGGACATTTGTATTCAGTTTGCAGGAAACGGCCATTAAGCGTATTAGTTGAGAGTCCTCTGGAAACTACATATTTAAAGCGGATATGTATCTTCTTATTTCCTGTTTTGGCCTGTGTGTTATCTGCTGAACCACATTTAGACTGTAATGACACTAACGTTTTTCAGCTTAACAAATATGTTTTAAAAGATGGACAGCATGATCATACCCTTTCTATTTTCAAAGCTGCAACTGGCACAAGCTAAATACCTGCTAGGCTGAACATTATAAAAGCAAGACTCATTCTTTCTGAAATACATGAGAGCCTAAAATGAGGTGGTGAGTGACAGAAATACTGCATGCATTCAAAGAGCAGCTGGGGTCTAGCTAGTTGGAGCAGAGGTCATCACAATGAGCAAGGATGCTGTATATACCGAGGCAAACAGACTGAAAGAATACAAAGCAAGTGACAGAAGGGAAGAAGAAAATAACTACTGGCGACACTTTCAACTTGAGACAAGAAGATAACAATGATAAGAGGGCAGATAAGACTTTCTGTCCAGAGATATTGTACAGCAATCCAAAACTCCTGTGCTAACACCCTCAGAGCTTCAAGCTCCCTGTCATTAAAGTGTGGCTAACTGAGCTAACAGCTAACTAGCCGACAGCAGTACCTGCTAGCAGCAGTTGGAGCAAGTTTACATAGAAGCCAAATGCTTTCTGTTTATTATCATTCAACTCCGTAAAACACCGGGAGTTGAATACAAAATTAAATATGATCTAGATGTGCCAAATTATCTTTGTGCCTAAAGCCTCAGACACTACTCCCAAGAGATGATTTCACCTGCTCATCAAAGTTGTTATATTAAAGTTAAACAGGTTTATACTGTCGCTTAAAGGGTTGTGACAAGATTAGGCACACTATGACAACTCTTATCCCTGGAGATGTAGAGAAGAGCAGTGGAAAATGCAAAATTAAGAGAAAAAGTCAGGGCTTACTTTATCTGAGCTTGTCTTATGAGAGGGAATTAAGTCACAACCAAGAATGGACAGATCTAGGGACAAAGCAGGGACGGAGGTGGTGGCAGGAACAGCACAAGGAGCCCCAGTCAGATTGGCTAACTGAGCCCTGGTGTCCCTCTGTCAGCCCAGGGACAGAGGCAGTATTATAGAGCAGTGGGCCTGGCCAAGAAGAAGAACAATAGGCGCTGTGTGCCGGAGACTCTGGAGCATCCTAACAGCTGGGAGATAGGAGGTCTGTCTGTGGCTCCACTAAATGGCACGTAAAGGGGCGTAAGACACTATTCATTTTCTCTGTCTCTGTCTTTCCCAGAAACCCTGGCCCACCTTCTTCCCACCACCTCCTCATGCCAGGCAGCAATCACTCATTTTACTCCCATGTCTTCTTTTCTCTCTACAAGCTCTTTCATTATGCCCTATGTTGTTCTGTGTGTCCTCCAATCACCCCCTCTCCACCTCTGCGGAAAATACAAAAGAGAGCTACAGAAAGAGAGATATTCTTCTTGCTAGCATGAGAAAGCCAAGGACTGGCAGAGGATCAGAGCAATGGCAACAAATAAGAGAGGTCCAAAAGCCTCAGCAGGAGGCATGCCAAAGCTCTTCTATATCACAAGGGCTTCTGAAACACAGAGAATAACCAACAAGAACTGCAAACTGTGCAGGAATGTCATCCCTCACAGCTAAAAGTTTGCGAACAGCATCAGATAAACCAAGGCAATATGTTCTGCTCTATTTTTGGAACACACCTGTAGCTAAACCGAGCCCTATTTAAATCCTTGTATCATGGAGCAGGCTGTGTGGATAGACCCTTCAACTTCTTTTCACCTTTGTTTATTGTTTCCCAGCTAGCTTAAAAATACCACATACACTAACAAAGCCCCAGGAGGTAACCCACTTGGGGATAACTTGCCTCAAACAAAACAGAAGCAGAGATTCCAAGCCACAGCAGGCATACTTCAACATACATCCACTCAGAGCTCAGCGGGGGGGTTATTTGATCACTGGTCCTGAAAATGACATTTTGGGCATTGGATAATGTTTAGAAGGCAACTCCAAATTCATCCCATATGGCAAATATTGTATGCACATATAAGCTCCCTCTGAGCTGTTGTGAAACTTAGCTATAGCTTCCACCCAGTCATGTGATAGTTTGGATGCCACTGTTACAGACTGATAAATGTAACAGCTGCAAGGACTCTCAGAGTATTTTGTCCAGGGCTGCTTACACATACAGACCTGTATACTTTCTACATAAACAATCTAGGCTTATTATCAAGCTCACACAATAATTCATACAAGTTCTGCCTGTTATTTATTTAACCAAAACAATTTAAAGGGACAAATGAAAGATAATGTTTTCTACGAAATTCCATTGACTCACAGTCCAGATAGTGTGGTGTGAAGAGCTGTGTGGCTAAATTTAGTTTTAAGGATCAGCTGTTTCTGTTTATTGATATTGACATGTTGTCTAGACTTAAAGCAGTTCCTCTTGAGATACACAAAGATCTAGGGAAAGTAATTCCTTAACTTAATTATAAAGTAATCGAATAAGTAAAATCATTTTGCTCATACATATTGCATGCCGTCACTACACCATCTACATCCTTCTACATTTAATACATCACAGGCACAAGCTGATCAACTGTCAAAGCAGCAGGAACGCAGTATACAGTACCTACTTGTATCAATGGCCTTGCAGCTGATGATTCATTCATCACCAACCATAGATCTTGACACTAATTTCCACTACTTGCTGCTATTATTTTACTACTGCATTTTGAAGACAAGCCATGAAATATATTGCTTGCTTCAATTTACACAAGAGTGTTTCCTGCACCATCCTAAGACTCTCTCATTGATTGGGTTTAAATGGACATGCTGCAGAAAAGGTGGTCAATTTAATGTAAGCCCTATAATGAAAAGCACAACACGAGCTGGCCTCATGTAATAGGACGAATCAAAATCACCATTTATAATGGCTGATCACCAACACTGTTCCCCATGCCCACTTTTCTTGCTGTACTTGAAGTAGTACAAAGAAGGTTTCGAATTTCACAAAGCATGATTCTCACTGGGCTGGAGGTTACCATCCCCCATGACTGCAAACCAAGCGGTGCTGGAATAGACCCCAGCCCCTATCCTCTTGGCAAGTCAATGCATTATTAGTGGGAAAATTAAATCTGGTCGTGCCAGCGGTTCGCTTGATCTTACTGTACCAACCTGGTACTCCAACCCCACGTAGAATATAACCTGCAAGATGAGATATGCGGCATGTTTCTATAACGTTAGATAGTGTGTGATCCCATGCAAATATTTGCTGTCCGGTTTCTCACCAACATGATATTGCTAGGACTGAATATGTCAAGGCGCTGCTGCGTGAGCTCCTGCAGATGTGGAGCTTTGCAATGTATCAGCCTACAAGCGGTCCCGTTGGAAAGTGTCTCGTTCATGTTTTATTATTCAACATAATGTTGGTACTTTTAACGGTCTGGACTACTTCGGCGTCTTAACGTAGTCAACACTGCCACATTAGTCACCTGTGTACCGGGTTAATAATGTGGCGGTCAGAGACGACCGGGCAGTGTGTTATTACTAAGACCGTTATTAGTCCATCCGCTCCGGTAAATATCTAGTCTATGGTTACAACATGGTGACTCGGTTTTAAGGCAGTTTGTTGCTGTTGTGCAGAGGTGCAATAACGTTACCTTACTAAAGTCACATTTGCAAGTGAAAAATGCGACTTCAGTACACAGTGTTCAAATAATTACCTGATACGTTTGTTAAAAATCCTGTTATTTTCTTCCCATCCTCACTGAGCTGCAGAGCATGCCACCGTGTCCAAGAATTTAAATCCCCGGGTCGGATCCATGATTGTACTGTCTCTGATATCAAATGTACTCCTGGTGGAAGAGGCGGCGGCGGCGGAGAATCCAGGCACCTTTTTCCAAAGGGAATCTCACGGTAGATTTAGTTGAAATTAGCATCAAACCTGGTCCGGTCAGGCAAACAACAGGTTTCGCAACACAAAAATGTCCGTCAGTTTTACCCATATGCGACAAAAATATTCTCTCCAAAGTAACCGGTCAGAATTGACGTTTATTCACAAGAAAATGTCCCCATTTTAACCGGTGATAATGGTACTTACCACTCTATTGTTAGGGCGCGAGAAAGCGTTCCATGCAACTGCTGCTGTGCTCGTGGGAGGCTCTCGGTCAACATGCGCGCATGCTGTATTGGCTAGTTATCACACACCGTCATTTTGTGCTGTCCAATCCATTTCAGAGATTACTTCAACCCTCACTGTACATACAAATCACATCATAATTAATGAATGTCTTGCACAATGATTTGATGGTATCACATTGACAACATTAAATAATAAATTGCAAAACTCAATGACGATACTGAGCAATATAGCAGATCATGTTGCAACCAATATTTATATCAAGCATAGATAAATATGATTGATATGTATCGTTATCAATTATCTTTCTGTATAAATTGTTTAATACATATATAAAAATAGTCAAAGTGTCACTTTGGTCAAAATACATTTAATTAGGTCAAAGGTAATCCTCGAATTTCATAAGCAGAGAGGATTTTGTGCTTAGAGATTACTAAATGATCATTTATCAAAAGTGAGCAATTAGTCCTCATTATCTGCATACCATCCAATCAATGTATTGACTAATTGTTGCAGCTCTATTTTTGTATCTGAAATGTTTGCACTTTATGGTTTGCCCAAAAGCAGCATTACTGTATACCTGTTATTTTCAAATTCAATTGTATTTAACCTAAAAAACTCTGTTTCTGTCATTTATTATTATGTTCTCGTCGGGAAGCAAAGTTGTCATATTTTTATTTTATTCATGTTTTTCTCTTATTTTGTTAAACTATTTTTTAATAACCTCATGTCCTGCTACCATGTTGAATGTAGCATTCTGTTAATAGTGACAGGGTCAAGCCCTTTTATAAATGTTCTTTTTCGTGTAAATGTCACATGTTCGGATGAAAAAAAAGAAGTGTTTTTTCACAACGGATGTAACGCCCATATGCTTCCGGCGAATTCACAACATCCAAGATGGCTGCCACCATAGCTTCCCTCGTTTCGTACGATAGCGGTTCTGATTCAGAAAATGAGTCCGAATCAAATTCTGGTGTTAAGAAAGTGGACCCAGCAGACCCGGATGCCACGGCTCACCTTAAACCTCTCAAGTCTGCACCCACAATGTCTGTGGCTCTTCTCGATCTCGCTCCCGAGGTCGCCGTTAAGGTAAGCTAACAAAGCTAGCTAACGTTAGCTAAACGTTGAAATCAGTTTGTCAAAGTTAGCTACTATAAATCACGCAATGCCTGAATATAATAATGAGAAGAACTGTCTCAATTGATAACGAAAGAGACTCTATGAATAACTATTTTCTGTGTGGAGTTGTAAGTTGTAAACGTCACAAGTAAAACCAGCAGCGGTTAGCGGGAAACTTTAGGGGTAGAGCAAAAATCATTGCATGTTGGCCTCACGTTGTACTAACTAACTGTTCATTCATAACTATGACGTTTTTGAAATGGCTTGATGTAGTTTTTCAGCCGCTAGTACCAAAACGGCAACAGGGAAGCTTTTTTAAAAGATGGTTAATGTATGTTAAACAAATACGACCATCATTTGTCTGAAGTGGATTGCCCCCGTTGTTGAGTATTATTGAGTTGCAGCCCCATACACGTCTTGTTCTTGTTCATAATTTATTTTATAGCTAGTTTAAAGGTCCTGCCTCTCCACAAAATGTTTACTACATTGATTTATGATTTCATTTTAAACTACAGAAGGCCGGAAGAGAACATTGAAATGTACTGTTAATGATTTTATAGACCTGAACAACCGAATTAAATGTGAATTATGAAAACACAGCTTGTACACTAAAATATCAATGTTGTAATCAATGTGCTGCGAGTCAAACAGTGAGATTCTTTTGGTACCTCTTCTCTTCAGGAAGCGGTGGAGACTGGCACACACCTGGACCCTTCATTGAAAGAAGTCACGTTTAACCCGACATATGAAACCTTGTTTGCACCAGAGGTAAGTTTGGTAATTAGTAAATGACATCTAGGGATAGGTCAAGTGCAGTAGAATAATATTAAACTTGAATTTTAAAGACATTTGTTTTTTTTGCATACATTTCTATGTGTTTTCTATAGCTGAGAAAAAAATGACAAATGCCTCTACCAGCTTGGCACTACCATATCCAAGATAATACTTATATGTGATAATATCAACCAGTTCTAATATTCAAAATGTCACACAAATACATCATTTCTGATTAAAAAAGAATGATCATTTTTTGTCACATCTCCTCCATTATCCGTATTTCTTCCGTTTAATGCTGCAATTTCTCATTTTAATCAATCTAGTGCTGTACTTATTTCTTGATCCATGTAAAATATGTTTAATAAATCACTAAATAAGTCGGTTGGAATTGAAGTCATGCTTAGAAATGTATGTATGAGGAACATGTTTGAACATCATTTCCTTTGCGAGGGTCCATTCGTTAAAAGGTTGTGTTATTAATGATTTTGTATTTCTTCCTCTCAGTTAGGGCCGATGAACCCGTTTAAAAGCCAGCAGATGTCCGCCCCCAGGAACATGTTATCTGGCTATGCAGAACCTGCTCACCTCAACGACTTCATGTTTGAATCGCAAAGGAGGACCTTCTCCACCTTTGGTAAGCTCATCTATGACCTCTGTGGTTTAAATGATGCAGTCAATGTATTGACCCTGAATGTGAATGACCGTTTCCCCTCTCTATCCATAGGTTATGCTTTAGATCCATCAGTGGACACACACCAGGTAACTCCCACCACTAATAGCTACATTGGCGCAGTGGATGAGGCGGAGAAAAATAAAGGTACATCTCACTTTGTTTATAAAGTGTTCACCTGCAGCTGTCTTTATTTCAGTACCTATTTGAGGAGATTAACAACGATAATGTGTGGTGTCTCTTCCTCCAGGGCTCACTGTGTTTGAGAGTGGAACAAAGAAGACAGAGAAAAGGAAAAAGATCAAAGGTGGAGATGCAGGAGAAATTGAGGAGTTCCTTGGACCGTGGGCGAAATTTATAGATGAGAAAGACGGGGCCAAACCATCAGAGGTAATGCTTTGTTTAACCTAACCAAAAAAGTGCTATGGCATGCATATGTGAGAACATGACTTAACTTGGCACGTTATATCTTCAGTGATGTCTCCCATAACTAATATGCTTGGTAAATATCAGATTGTGAATTGTTTTTATTTTATAGGAAGAGCAGAAAGAGCTGGATGAGATCACAGCCAAGAGGCAGAAGAAGGGCAGGAGCGAGGAAGAAGCTCCTGCTGAAGAGAAAACTGTTCTCCATGGTATGGACAGTCTTTCTTGGAAGATGAAGTTTACCTAGTTGGAATGATTGATTTTAACATTTCCTTTTTAGTATTATAAGACTTTTTGTAAAATTAGCACATCCAAGAGCCAGGTGTCCCTTTTTTAAACTTGTTTCCAAATGCTGCAGGATTCTTTTTTAATTATTTGTTGTCTCTTTTTGTTCACCCCCCCAGTTAAAGACATGTATGACTACCAGGGCAGGTCCTATCTCCACGTCCCACAGGATGTGGGCATCAACCTGCGTTCTTCAGAGGCTCCGGACAAATGTTACCTGCCTAAGAAACAGATTCATGTCTGGTCCGGACACACCAAGGTCAGTGGGAAGAGACAAAGATGTACATTAATGGCCTCTTTGTGTACCAGTTAATAAACCTTGCATATATAAGTATTCTCAAAGCATGTTTTTACTAAAGATAAGTATTCAAATGTTGTTATAAAATGATTCTGAATGTGAAATGATAGCAGTGTCAAACAGGTGTCTGCATACACAGAGAATATTCCATTATGCAGTCCTTGTTAGAATCTATGAGGCAGACAGTAAAAGTCTCCTGACTACCTTTGAATAAAATGATAACAAAGCCATATACGAGCAAATTGTCCCTGACATATCCAAGATTATTCCGTTTCTTTCAAAACACAGTCATTAAAATTCAAATGTAAAAGCAAACACTGGGTTATTCCTAGAGAGATCTGATTCAAGTGTCAGATCTGCCCGTGTGCTTCAGGGAGAGAGAAATCACTCAAGTTTTAAATTGGCCCCTATCCGCTTCGTGCAGGAAGTTACAGCCTTCAGAGTCTCATTTGAAACGCAAAGCGCTTTGAAAAGATTAATAAGCGCCTGGATGTGCTGATGTCGAGATAATAGATGGAGGATGGCACGCACGGTGTCCCCAAGTTTTATGACATTTGTTGGGGAAAGTTTAATAACTTGGAAGTTATCCTAATTTCTCTGATTAATACGGAGCAGAGTGTTCTGCACAGACACTCTGCCTGCACTCAATATGATGATTAAACTAATAATGTCTCCTGTAGGAGCTGATTCAATATCACACTGATGTCAAATGGTATTGCTTCACCGATGGTGTTTGGACCTGTAGTAAAGATTAGTTAGGAGTAGCTTACTCATGATTGCATGTCTTCTTTTGTTCACAGGGTGTCAGTGCCATCCGACTATTTCCTAGCTCTGGTCATCTTCTGCTCTCGTCCTCCATGGACTGTAAGATCAAGGTAAATAATCCCATTTCTACACTATAAACATCTCAGAGGCTTATGAGTGGATATACACACTCTCATTCGGTGATTCAATGATGCAGTTTAATCATTGTTTTGATTTGCTTGTGTCATTGTCAAACCAGCACTCTATCCATTGTACCGTGTTGCTTTTGTACGCTTTAAAACTGATCTCAATCCACCCACAATGCATATTAATTCTGCTGATTGAATTAGATGTGTGTTTATGTCTGTGTTCATTCGTTGTTTTGATCTCTTTCTCGTCACAGTTGTGGGAAGTGTACGGCGAGAGGAGGTGTGTACGGACATTTATTGGTAAGTGTTTCAATTCTGATTTGGTAAACCCTCTATTCTGTACTTGATAATTATTCGTATGAGCTGTCAATATAGAATAATATGAAATTCACACCTTTTTAATAAATAAATGTATAAACTTAAATAACCAGCGATGGATCATTAGCAAAGATGATGATGACATGAAATATGTTTGAATTCTGAAATGCACTCCGCCGATAGGGAAGTACACAACAATGACAGAAAGTGAGCGCATCATTACTGGAACATAATGACACGTCTGCTGACGGGAAGTTTAGGGATATTCTTTGATGGGGGAATAGATGGGGTCTGGGGGTTTTCCGCTGATGTGTGCAGGTCACTCTAACACTGTTCCAAGAGACGACATACTGTCTGCATAGAGATTGTTTGCAGCCGCGGTTCTGCTTGCAGAAAATGCATAATTCAGCAGCACGAGGGCCATGGGGAACGGGGGGGCGAGGCGGGGCACAAGACAGGGAGAGGAGCTGGCGTACAGGAAGAGCGGCACAGTTCAGGGGTTAATAAAGTGACAGTGACAGGCTGTGGGGGTGCAGTAGAGATGCACACAATGAGGCTGATTGCTTTTTGATTGGCTTAAAATAAACAGCTTTGTTGTGAAGAACACATTAGGTTTTCACTTTAATCATCAGCTGTCTGGTATTTTCATCGTTTACAACAGTATAATGAATAATTCTGTTTGTTCTGTATTTCTCGCTGAAGTGTTCAATTCTATTTTATTTCTTTGTTTTATGTATTTGGATGACTTTCATATCTTTTTAGAAAGTACACCTTTTTGTTCCAATGTGTAGTTTGCTTCACCGTTTTTTTTATGCGTTAGGTATTTCCCTCCTAAACATCTTGCAATTGCAAAGCATCTGTTATTGAACCACACACTGCACACCATTGTTGTTAGCACACATACCTGAGCTTGTGGGATGTGCATGAATGATATCATTATGTGTGCATTGTCATGTCGGAATGCAGGGTGGGACAAAGGGTATTGACATGTGTGCCCTGCCTTCAGTAATTCATCTATATTTGTTTCCTCACTCACACACCAACAAGGCTTTTTTTTCTGCTGCGCCTTTTGGTTTGCCAGCGAGCAGGCAGGCACTTAGCCTCAGTGGGCTCTGTTATCGCTGTGGAAACAGTGTAGCCCTGATAAAAGCAGTTCTTTAACAAGGGAGCCGCCTGAGCCCCCGGGGACCCCGCATCACCTGCACTGCATGAGAAAGAGCCAAAGAGGTTTCATAGAAGGGGATTAAAGGGAGAATGGGAGAAGGTGTAGAACAGTGGTTAAGACAGATGGAGCATGACATTACTCTCGCTCATTTAAAGATTCCCCTCCCCTCGTCTCCCACAGCCCACATCATCTCTCTTCCTCAGCATCCCTTATTTCCCCTCACCTCATTTCCCATTCCTCAAATGAATCGAGTATAGAAGCAATGCAGCAGGGTACTAAG
Organism: Notothenia rossii; assembly: GCF_949606895.1. Taxonomy (NCBI): domain Eukaryota; kingdom Metazoa; phylum Chordata; class Actinopteri; order Perciformes; family Nototheniidae; genus Notothenia; species Notothenia rossii. The sequence continues at coordinate 67,938,313 of NC_136906.1, forward strand.
ATAACTAGAGTACGGAACATAGTGGATTTTCAGCATATATTTCTTTATTTGATTGTAATGTATGTTTACATTTCCCCTGCTCATGTTAGGCCACAGCAAAGCAGTTCGAGACATTTGCTACAACAACTCTGGAACCAAGTTCCTCAGCGCTGCCTACGATCGCCACCTGAAACTCTGGGACACTGAAACAGGTAGGGCTACTGCTCTTTTCTGTTATTCTCACCACCTCCTGTTGCCCCTATTCAGAATGAATGATTCCAAATAAACATCTCACTTAAAGACTGAGTCTATTCAAGCTTCTCAAGAGGGTGTTCAATATCTAACCCGGAATATTCTGTGAAGAAAATTCAATCTCGGGGACACTCGGCAGATATTATATAAGGAAGGACATCATAACAAACCTCTTTGATCTCACAAGCCACCAGATAACTGAATGACTGCGCAGAGAGCTTCCTTTTGTTATTTGTCGGCATCTATCGGCTGGACATGCAAGCGTGTTTCTAGAAGGCCAGTTTCTCATTCGCCCTTTACACAGACTTGACTTGCATACAGTTTCCTATTTGGTAAGTTTTTAATTAGTTTAAACAAATTTGACAGGCAAAAATACTAAACATTCCCTAACTCCAGCTTCTTAGATTTTTGGTTGCTCTGTCTTTAGGGATGGTAAACTAGAGCTGAAACGGTTAGTCAACGTATTGATTTATATAGCAGAAATGAAATAGGGAGATATCCTGCTGTTTTCTATTTGAATCATATGTGGAATATCCTTTTGTTCTTAACGGACTAAACAGGATATGTAAAGATATGACACTGGACCCTTGGGATCCAAAAGACGAAGAATCATTGTCATTGTTGGACCTGTTTGTACAGAGGGGAAAGTGATCAACATGTAGTGTCTCTGGGGTCACATGTTCCCCACTCCTCATCCGTCTCAGTTCCCACCCCACTCAACTCAAGACTGCCAATCCAGCAGAGGGCAGAACAGAGTTAAATCCCCCACTTGTTGTCAGCAGGATTTAAAGCCACATCATTCTAATAAGTTCATTTTAAAGACTGTCTTCCCACCAGTTTGTGACGGTTTGTTCAGTACAAAGTTGTAGCGTGGATGTCTCGAGAAGTTTCTAGTATTTAGATTTGTCCCATTTGCAGTTAAACAATGGATGTGATACATAAAGGATTTAGGTGAAAGGCCTCTATTCCTATCTTTTTAAAGGCTTCTTCGTGTTGCAATCATTTCCAATTTGCTGTTCCCTCTTCTCCGGCAGTGGAGGTAGCATCGCTCCTGTGGTGTTTCGCCTCTGCTGAATAAACGCAAAGCAATGTGTCTGTGTTACGGCTGAGCTGTGGTTTGAAAGCAGGCCTTGTGTCCTCACTTTCAAACAACTTGAGTGTCTCCTCTGAAAAGCACAGGGAATTATTCCTGAGGTCTGACATTTCTGTTTGCCTCTCCACAGGCCAGTGTATCTCTCGCTTCACCAACAGAAAGGTTCCGTACTGCGTCAAGTTCAACCCAGACGAGGACAAACAGGATCTCTTTGTGGCCGGCATGTCTGATAAGAAGATTGTTCAGGTAAAATTCAATTCTGCTCAAAGACTCACTTCAAGCGTATATTTCCCAGTTGGCCGAGCAGATGCACATAAGAATTTCTATGTGCGTCCACCGAAGCGTGAAGTAAACTCTGCAAACCTGTGTGTCTGGGTTTCAACAGGACTACAGCAAGTCATTAATCATGGGGAGCATTAGGGTGGAAGAGGCAAAGGGGACCAATTGGTGATAATAGTAGGAAATCCATTACTGTAACATCATACAATTAGGTTAACAGTTTTAAGAACACGTTACTCTGAACCTCTATAGGAAGGTTGGGCTTTTATGTCAAGAGCTTGTTGTCTGATTTTGTTTTCCTCAATTCATAATCATGCAGTTTGGGATTAACTAACATTATACTCTCGGCTGCATCTTTAATTTAATTGTAATGTCAAAAATGTTGAAGTCATTATCAAAATATCTGGCACATATTCAGCATTATTATTAAATCATGCTGCTCTCTCCGGGGTTTTCAGAACAGATGGCTGCTCCTGTGATCACCCGAAGGCTATGATCTTAAAAAACAGAACAGAATAAAAAATTGGATATCAAATATGTTTGGGCATTAATGCATCCTATTCAGTTGTTGCCTGGAGGCCTTCCTACGTGACTTTCCTTCCATTTTAATGGGTGTATGTTTGATAGCTAACATTACAATGCCGTTAAATCATTCCACTGCATTAGCACAGTTTTAGAAATGCCTCTCAGTGAGTGTCCCACAGCCCAGTTATAAGATATCTTTCACCATTGCAGGAACATAGGTTATCAGCACACAGCAGAACACTTTTTTTAATAATATATATATGTTGTTTTTTGAATCCAGTTCAATAATCTAGGTTTTGACTTGAATGAATGTGTTAACCTTCTCTGTGTATTTTGCTCTCTGCGCCTTGTCTCTCTGGCAGTGGGACATCAGGACCAATGAGGTGGTTCAGGAGTACGACCGTCACCTGGGAGCCGTCAACACCATCACCTTTGTGGATGAGAATCGCCGGTTTGTCAGCACATCAGACGATAAGAGTCTTCGAGTTTGGGAGTGGTAAGTGCTACAAGCTGTAAATCAGGGTTGACATATGGCGCGTGAAGTGGTTGAATTAATAGGGGGGAAATCTGATACAGGAACACCTTAGGGAAAAAAATGTTAATGATCCTTAGAGCTCTAATGAAACGTATAATTCTGTCTTGTCTTTTTAACAAAGTTGTGTTCATTAAGTCTTAATAATTAAATGACTTGGAATCAGAAATTGCTCTGTTGTTAAACATTTCGTTTTTAATTCTGACGCTTCGCTGTTTCGCCCTCTCCTTTATTCCTCGCTAAGTCTGATTCAAACTTAATATGTGATGGATGGATTTGATGATGATGGCCATGTGTGGCGTAGTGGGTTAGTCCATAGGTGTTGGGATCAGAGGGTCACAGGTTCAAACCCCACTGCAGTCAGCATGTCGTTGTGTCCCTGGGCTAGACACTTCACCCCAAATAGAGTGGCGAAGTCATGCCCATCTACTTCCGCCCCATGGGACCTTATTTCTGAAAAATTATGTATTGAAGTCAATGGAGAGAGAAAACATATCTTTCGATCCCGTTTGAATTGTGCCATGAATTACACATATGATGTTCGTCAATCTTAAAAAATCTTTTCCATGTCAAAAAAGTCACAGTTTGTCGTAAAACTGTTGTAGTATAAGACTATGAAAAATACTAGAAAGACTACAAATCCCAGAGTCGCGTACATTACTGTTACACCTTACACTCGTGTTACTCACCAAAACCTTGTAAAGCCGGTCCCGCATGCTGCCTTTTATGGAACCGACTAACTCCCCTTTTTCGTATGTACAGCTCTCAACATGGCCAGACTTGGAGTGATTTCCACCTCTTTTAATACTTTTCACTTCATTCTGAAAGAAAGAGGTGAAATGTGCCAACGTGACGGCCATCTTGGTGTTGGTGACGTGCGCGAGACCAGAGATGTAGTTCATTGAGCGCTTCACACAAAACATTTTGTTACTTCACAGTTTTACGACACATTTTATTTTTTTGACTTTCAAAATGATCTTTTAAATTGAACATCATATGTGTAATTCGTTGCACAATTCAAACGGGATCAAAAGATAATCTTTCTCTCTCAATTGACTTCAATACATGATTTTTTCCGAAATAAGGTCCCATGGAGGTCCCCCGGAAGGGGAGGGACTTCACCCCAAATTGCTCCTGTGGGGATGACGATGCGATTTGTGCTTTGAAAGTTATTAATAGAGCTGGCAAAGGCAGACGCTTGCTAATGTAGATTCTTCACAAAAACAAGATCTCAGTGTTTTACAAGCACTTACTTTGAACTATTTTGTCCTAACAAAGTAAAGTGGTGTTGACAGAATTATGGCTAATTCCCACTCTTCAGTGACTGTGGGAGAGAAAGCCCCGCTGCGTGTTTCACAACGACAGCTCGGGAAACGCTTGGTGTGGTGGTTTAGACCTTTTTTGAGCTTGGCCTGTCCGCTGATATTAACGATGAGTTAATCAGTCAAGAGCTAACACTGCATACTACTGACCAATGAGCTTAATAGTGTTTGTGGACATTTCTGACTTATTGTTGCGTGATACACAATGTCTTTACTACTCTGTTTTGATATCAGAGCCTCAAACAGTGCTTCAGTGCTTTTCATTTCATCGACTAGATTTTTTTGAGTAAATGTTAGAATAAATATATCAAGAATGATCTAGAAGTGGACGTCACGTGTGCCAATGCAGTAGATATTGTAAAAGGAAAGTTTGTGTCGTGTTTTGTCTTAACCTCTGCACCTAGAACATTTGAAATAACAAACTATACATCTTCAGTGTATCTTGCTGCCTCCTGAAGATGCCCTCTTGCACCGCTCACTGTTCCTTTCATTGGTTGTTCATAAGATGATTTGACATCGTCAAAACCTCGACAACAGTGTCTCGGACAAAGCTCCCCCAGCTGTGCTGTAATGTGCTCTGAGTCATCATCTCTGCCTCCATGCTTTACATGCATCTGTTGCACTGGGAGCTAACGCTGCACTGTACCAATGTTCCAGCATATCCCCTGTGAGCCTGGCCTTTGCTGCCAATTGCACACTTTTATAAATAATGAAGTTATGCACATCACATTATTGGAAAGCAGATGTGCCTGGCAAATCAGACACAGTTTTAAAACTATTTTTAATCCCCTCCTGCCTTTCAAATATTTATTTTAAGATATGTTCATTACATGAGAGGGGCTACTAAGAGTAACCGGGGGTCCTGTGTTGATAAACAAACTCTGGTACTTTTGCACAAAGACGATAAATATTTAAAAACCAGCAGATAAAAGACGCTTAGGTTCTTGAAAAGGGGGGGGGGTTTCAAGGACAACATTGTTTTAACCTTTATTTATTTTTTCGCTCTAGTCAGATCTTCCCAGTGTGAGAAATGGGGATTAACTAGTAAAAAAAAAAAGGGCTTTGTTTTTCACAATCTCTTTAAATGGAGGACAGAATATCAAGAAGTAAAATACAACATCCCATGACTCTAATTTGTAAGCTTGTTAAGGAGGAGGGTGGGGGGGTCTCCCATGAACTTTCTAAATGCAGCGTAGGAGCGAATGGGCCAGAGAGTGGCTTTAGTGTCCCTCTGTCTCCCACGGTTACTACCTGGCTCTCAGCTAACCCCTCCCGTGAGATCGGCTACAGGGCAGATTTGACCAGAGAATTCTCATGTCTTGAGTAGAGGGGAGGGTGAGGATGGGCAGATGCTTAGACAAGCTTGTGAGGCAGCACATCTAAGGTCATTCACAACACAGTCTAAGAGGCGTGATTCAAATGCCATGCTCATTTTAACTCAAGTTTATTTGGGAGAGAGTTTAACCGCAGCCGGGGTTTGTCCTCTGGGAGTGAAGAGTTGGTGTATGAGTTGAATGAGGATTACAATCAATATCAAATGTGCTGCTCTGTGCCAACAAGGGGAATTAGCTCTTGTTCAAAAACACATCTCTCAGAGGGCGATGAAACGGTGGGCTAAGAAGGGACGTATGGCATGATGATGGATTAGGGGAAAGCTGTAAAAAATGTGCCGAGGGGAGGACATAGTTGGAATCCCACACGACAGAAAGTGAACTGCCGTGTCATCGAGGAGCATTTCCCTCCAGAATGACTTTCATTATGTCCTGAGCTATTTTTAAAAGCGGCCTGCCGACCCAAATATTAACATTATATTAATATTTGTCCATTAGTCATGACTATACCAACGCAGAAGTCATTAAAAGGAAAGAAATATCAATGTACTCTTCAGTAGGGCTTTACCCGAATATTCGTTCGTTGGAGTACTATTCGGGTTTCAATTTCGTTATTCGGATATTCGTTTTGTTTGTTTTTTCCCCAAATTGAATTTATTGAAATCTCCAATATCAACGTAAGAGCTTGTGCCTCTTCGGGGGGTGCTAACACTTAACCATCAACGTTATCGTTTACTTTCTCAGTCTTCATATTTAGATATTCCTTTTCTCCGTTAATCTCCGTCACGTTGTTTCCAAAGCAACAACAACTTCCTGTCAACTGCGCTAACTGTCCTTCAAAATAAAAGCATGTCCATAAATAGGAAGCCAAGTCAAATTACACTTAAGACATATACCACTGCAACAAAAGTAACAAACACAATGCGATATCCTTTTCAATTTCAAAGAACACAAATTGGGTTACATTAACAAATAACTATAAAACAACAATACTACGCGGGCCGAATATTCGCTGCTGATTACTACCGAATATCCAGAGCCCGAAAAATGGTATTCGGGACAGCCCTGCTCTTTAGTCAATACTAGTATTTATGTGTTCTGAGTTTTGCATTTGTTCCAGCTACAAACAAACAGTCTGATTTCTACACTTAACCCGAACCTTACTGCAGATATTATGCCTGACAAACAAAAGTTCACACATACCAAATTATAGAAGAAATCCTCTTTCGGTGTCGTCACTGTAACCTATCTTGATTGACACCGTAAACAATCATCTATTATTCATGATCATCCCCAGTGTATAGAATGTTTGTCGTGTGCTTTCCTCTCTTCCTCTCCCACCTCTCTGCAGACTACACAACATTCACACGGTTATTTCTGGAGCTCTGATGAAGAGATCTGTTGTCTTTCCTGAGTTGATCTTTGCATGTCTGCTGACATTGAATCTGACAAACCCTGCCGCCTCTTTTTTTTTTTAAATGTCTGCCTGTGTGTGTGTGCATGAGTTGTGTGTTTAATATGAACGAGGGTTTGCATTCCTCGGCAAACTCTTGTCTTAAGTTCTTCAAAGCCCATCTTTGGTCTTGTGCGCTCGTGTGAATATGTTGCGACCCCCTTGCTGAAGCTCTTACTCATCTCAGGCATGGCTTTAGTTAAAGCAGATGGCAGGAGGAGAGCAGGGCACTTACTCGAGTGACACCAAAGTTACGCGGTATAGAACAAGAGGAAACTTTCATGCTGGCAGACACACGCAGCTTTGTAGATTTGAATGATCTCCTGCCGTCCACTTAAGTTTAACTAGCCAAGTTTCCTATCTCTCCCAAAGCAGAGGCAGAGCAGAGCAGAGTTGTTTACATACTGTTAGCTGTAATGGTGTTCCTCCTTTGTTCCTCCTCCGCCTGTGAGCATTTTTGAGACTGCATAATTAGTTGCAATGAACAAACTACAGCTCATTAAATGTGCTTCTCTTCGGTTGTTGTCTCATCCTGTGTTTAACCCACCTTCAAGTTTAGTCACAGTGCTTTGTTTCTTTTTTCAGGGACATCCCAGTGGACTTCAAGTACATCGCCGAGCCCAGCATGCACTCCATGCCAGCGGTGACACTTTCTCCCAACGGTGAGTACTCAAATCCTCCCACAGGCAAAGTACAGAAGACTCTCGGGTAGTGCTGCACGATTTGGGGAAATAATCAAATTGCAATTTTTCTTACAGATATTGCGATTCGATTTGCGATATTTGTTTTGAAGCGACCCAACGGAGGTTTATTGTAAAATCCGGCCATATCTCCGGCTAAGAAGGTCATATCAACGTGCTCCCGTCTCTAGCACCCCCGCAGCTCGAGCTACGAGTGAAAGAACTAAACTCACATGACACTTCCGTTGGGTTGCTTTAAAGTCAAGCTTCAGTTTAAGATTCACCCTGTAATAGAAACATGTGATGGAGCATTACTAACCTGACTCAGGTGGTTTGTTTCACCAAACCATCTAGGAAAGCTCCATTGGAAGCCATTTGGAAAGGGCAGGCACTTTCAAAAAGACTTGGCAGGTGATTGGATCAATCTGTCTATCACCTTCTATCATGGGCTACTTCTGATTGGTTAACAATGGCTGGTGCGTGTGGAGCACAGCACTTCTGATTGGTTAACAATGGCTGGTGCATGTGGAGCACAACACTTCTGATTGGTTAACAATGGCTGGTGCATGCGGAGCACAGCACTTCTGATTGGTTAATAATGGCTGGTACATGTAGAGCACAGCACTTCTGATTGATGCGGATGACTGAAACACAAGAAGAACAAACAAAAAAACTAAAAGAAATCGCAGGCTTTGCGATTTGATAATTGCATCATTTCAAATCGCGATTTTGTTTTAAAATCGATTAATCGTGCAGCCCTACTCTGGGGAACTTAAACTTATTTGGCCAGATTGGAGTTGATTCATACCGGTAAGAGTTGGTCATTGCTTAAAGGAATTTAGAAAAGGAAGTGAATATGGGGGTTGAAAGTTCAGAACGGTTCATCAGGGTTGAGCGTTTCTGATATATCGACTGTATAGTCCTAATTCATCTCCAATCCTGTGTGTGTTTGCTCCTAGCACGCCAGCTGTCACAAACAGCCCCATTGGGCTCTATTGAAACACTATGAAGTCTCCTAAATGCACAGTGTTGTGAGGGAGTGAACTGTAGAGCGCACAGCAGCCAGCTGTTTCAATTAATGACATGTAACCACCTCGGGAAAGAGAAGCTGCGCTGGGTAAAAGGAAGCTCAGTTGTTTAGCCTTTATTTTAGTGTTTGAACTTTAGATGGAGAGATACTCTCCTCCATTCAAAGATAATAATGAAATGGCTTCGGGACCTTTTATAAAATATTAGAGGATGGCATCAAAAGGAAAACTATTTGCTTAAAAGGCCAATTCTTCTCTTGTGAGTTGATTACCAAGAAGTCTTTGCTCCTGACCAAACCGTCAGAAACGTTGTAATCTTAAGATGCCTTTTTGGATTCAACATGTGAGCTTTAGAGGAGCTGTAACTGTTGGACGGAGCAAGTTCTTTTGACCCTATCAAACTTACTCAATAAAGCAAATACGTGTATTTTCCAAAATGCAGAAATTCCTTTACAGTATTTGTATGTGATGTTCCTCCCCGTAGGCACCGTGCAATTTACCATGTAAGAAACAATGAAGGTTGTCAGCCCAGGAACGGGACACGGTTGTGCTCAGGACATCATTATTTGATGCATTATGCAACACAGTGGGAGAATGGAATGAACTTGCTGATGGACAGCTGAACCAATGACTTTCCACAGATGTGAGTGGAGGATGTAAGAAGCCTCGGTCTGACACAGAGAGACTTCTCATAGAAGCTCACACCTCAAATAACTCCCTCTTCGAATGTAAGGCTTCCTTTTGAATCAGGAATTCCCTCTTGTACTCCATCAGCTACCATCAAACTCGGCTCCTCTGTCTGTTCCTTCCCTCTCTACCTTCTTTGATTCCTCCCTTTCATCCTCTCCCTTACACGTTCCCTTGTCTCCTCCCTTTGCTTTGGGCAGCCGCGTTCTTATTTGTGCCAACATGGTTAGTTTCTTTGGAGCGGGTGAATAATGAATGTGTTCTCAGTGGGGGACCATTCAGTTTTCTCTCACGCTAAATGGCACCGAGCCCCACCTCTCCTGTTTTATCTGTACAGAGCGTGGGAGTGCGCTGCTGAGATTGGCCAAGTTGTTTTCGTTCTTCTGCACGTATTGCATTTGACATTTAGCGTCTTTTTTTATTTATGTTTTGAGAGGGAGGATGTAAGACAAGGAAACACAACACTAGATCTCTGTCTCATACCACATTAATAATCATGTTTCCTTCCAAGAAGTGCAGTGAGTCGTGTAATGCTTTAGCGCTGCCTCTAATCACTGTGTAGTGACTTTGAGGCTGTAAAACCTTTAGAGTAGATCTGAACGAGGCAGTCACTGATTATTATCCTTTCAACGTCTCAACCTTTTAGTTTGAATGATGGCAAAATGTTGAGTTCACGAGTGTCATCTACCAAATGTGTGTGCCTTTTGTTGTGTGGAATTCTGTTTTGGAAGTATTTTTACCCCAAGGTTAAAAGCTCTACTTAATGCCGCACTAGATCAGAGTAGTTAGACTGCCAGGTTTAGTGCATATTCAAATCAGTGGCACGCAGCGTCATGATTCTACAGTGGCTGCTTGTTAAACATGTGGCTGTGCAGAGTCATGCTAATGACACAAAATAGCGAGCAAATGGGCACTTTGAAACTTGCTATGACAGCTTTTAGAGCTTCCATATGTCTGCATATTGAAATGATTACTACTAACACAAACTGCTGCCCTACTTAATATAGGCCATGCATTTCTTATACAACACATCCAATACCATAATACTTGAATATAATGTTTTCTCAGTGATTTTGTGAGCATGTGGAACAGTATTGTACTGTGTGCAGCACCGTTTGAGATGAGCCGGTTGCGTCATTGTCTTTGCTTGTTTCCAACCCCAGGTAAATGGCTGGCTTGTCAGTCCATGGACAACCAGATTCTGATCTTTGGGGCCCAAAACCGCTTCCGACTGAACAAGAAGAAGGTCTTCAAAGGTCACATGGTGGCTGGCTATGCCTGCCAAGTGGACTTCTCCCCAGACATGAGGTACGCCTTTTTAATTTTCTGATATAGCAGAGTATAACGCTTTCATAAGAGATATGAAAGAGATAAGGGTTGAATGTTTAACAATAACATTCTAAAATCACTTGTTCCAGTAAATGAAAAACAGACTCCCACCTTTTGGCAGGTAACGTTTTTTAGCTAAGTGCTAATCTTTCCATCCTCTCTCTCTCTCTCTCTATCCGTCTATTTTTCTGGACCTTTTTCCCCCCAGCTATGTGGTGTCAGGAGATGCGGATGGAAAGCTGAACATTTGGGATTGGAAGACCACCAAGCTCTACCACAGGATCAAGGCTCACGACAAAGTGTGCATCAGCGCACTGTGGCACCCGCACGAAACCTCCAAGGTCATCACCTGCGGATGGGATGGACTAATCAAACTCTGGGATTAAATATGTCATGGAGCGTGTTTCTGTTTGGGCAAGGGGTTCTGGGAAATGGAACAGAACTGGTTCACTGTAGAGAGACGGAAAGGGACATTTTTTGAAAGCCCTAAAGTGAGAGCCACAGGACTGGTATCCAGTCTCATTGTAGCAGCATATTTTTGTATCCCGTCGTGAGAGTTCAAATTATGTATTATCTGTACAAAGATGACCACAAGCATACTTTTTAAATAGTTTCTACTGCATTTTGAATATTAGAGGGGAACCATGACATTATTTCAGATTTGTGTTGTTGTTGTTGCAATGTTCTTTGTAGCTTTTCTTGTAGTAACCATTATTAACTTTCAATTGTAAGACCATCGCTTGGTGGAAATAAACATGTACATTTGACTTGTTAAGAAAATGAAGCATTGGTTCTTTGGACAAAATGTTTATTCAGCCAGAATTTAACACAACACCTGAGGAGAAACCTTTTGTTAACTTTCTTTATTACATTTCATTTAAATATTTGGCAAATCAGATTTATTGGATATTTTTTGAGGTTGGCAATCCCAGTGATTTGTTTTCAGAGAAAGTTTGTTGGTTAACTTGTGGTGCAGCAGAGATAGTGAGTGAGGCTTATTGTACACCACACACAAACTGAAAGGAGGGAAAGAAATGACAGTCACACAATGCTGCTTTGTGTGGACCTCAATTGTTGGTTTTGTTTCATTACAACCCAGGACACTGCAATATGGGAAGGAAATAATTGAAGTTCATGAATTCTTTTTGTCTTTTTCCCACGCACTCTCCCACACACATTCATTCAAATATCCAACAATCAAAATGAGCAAATCTCGATGCATCACTGACGTCCTTCACATTACTGTTGTGTTTTCGGTTGGATATAAAAATCATATCAGGGTACAAGTAAAGGGAAGCATCTGTTTGTCCAGAAATCATCCGCTTCCGACATCACCTTTGCACACATTACTACCACAGCTCATTCTCTTTTTTTTTTTTTTTAAAGCTCACCCTATTGCCATCTCAAAATATTCCAATTCAATACATTTCCTTTAACAAAATGTATCGATTTATTTTAATTAATGTTCTGAGTGGGCTGTAGGCCTGTGCAGACTGTTATAATCTGGATTGATCTGATAGGATCATGATGACGGAGCTGACTGTGACTCGAAGGCTGACCTGCAGCCAAAACACCACCACTATGAGGTAGACCCCAGAGAGCCTCTGAAAGCAATTATTCTGCCCCTATAAACGTCCAAGGTCTACAGGGCAGGAGAGAAAGAGCAGGACCAGTAGGAGCAGGGATCTCAGCTTTGCAGAAAGGTCAGGCCATAAGAGCATTCTGTTAAGGAACAGCTGTGGTCTGGCAGAATGTGTACTCCGACTTAAAACTCCATGTGACACAACGTTGTATATTTCCATTCAGAAGCTGTTCCAACCAAGATGTGTTTTTTTTGGGGTTTATCGCTCCGTCTCTCTTCCCTCAAGGCTTCCACTCTGTGTTCACCCAGCTCAGGGTGTAAACACTGCTGGCGTTCAGGACATTCTTATGCAGGAAGAGGTGAGGTTTGGCTGGGTCACTGTGGACGTGGAAGAGGCGGAAGTTGGCACGCTCCAGCTCCTTCAGCAGGCTGAACCAGTACCGCACCACGGAGGGGTCTTCCCCCCCCACCTCAAAGCCCGCCCAGTGCAGGTGGAGCTCCAACAGCAGCTGCCCCACTGAGTCCAGAACCCCTTCCAGGACCAAGTTCTCCAAAATCTTCCACTCTGCGCTCTCCATATCTGCCTTCAGTACATCCACCTAGAATGAGGGAAAAACACATCGGATGTTTTTCTTCAGGTAATAAATTAGTTCTATTAAATTACACAAAACGGTGGAATTATTGAAGATAAAAGCTATTAAAAGATGAAAAGGGACTAAGTGAAGCTTGGCCTTTGTACTCGCTTTAGCAATGCTGATGATGGATTGAGAGAGAGCAGCCTGGCTGTGTCGGAGCAGATAGGAAATGTTTCATAAGATGAATGTTAATAGCACCCTTAGGTCATATTCATGTGAGGAGACTCATGCATGCATACGGTTCAACACATCAAGATCTCTGGATTTCTTTTAACTGCTGGATTGCTAAAGACGACCATTGTGTGACCTTTACGTATTTGAACGCCTATGTGTGCGACAGTCATTTTCTTCCTCCTAAGCTCAGCAGTCCTCCTTTAACATTTTCTCAGCTAGTACATCATGGAGCTACTGAATTAGCAGTGATAAGACAAGAGGAGAGATTTAGATAGCTAGATTTATCAAAAAGAAGCCCGGAGCATTGTAGTCTCAAGGATTATTATACATTATTAAATATAACATGAGATGATAGCTAAAGGAAAATCATAGTGCTTTTCATTTTTTTAATTGTGGGAAATGTTCACATATACAACCAAACTGAGAACAAAATGTAACAGATAATATTAAAGTGGCCATGACATTTCTGATGCCTTTGGTGACGATACAGAACTCCCAGCACTCATTAGTGGAACTGAACAAGTCCTAGAAACTCTAATACGATACTGTTGTAGTATCCAATTAGCAACATGATCAACGGTCCAATGTACATTTTATTTTTAGATAAATGAGATGCGACTACCTGCCACTGACTTTGCCACTGCTGTGACAGTGTCTGCTACCTCAGCTGATCCCCAGAGCTCAGTGGATGAGTCATCTGCGTAGTTTTTTAAGAAACGGAGAAGAAATGCGGCACAAATGCATATTTCGACCTTTAACGAGTCACTCGGTTTCTTCACTGCTGCTTTTTCTGTCACACAAGCTCGGCAAAAGCTTTTGAATAGAAACTGTTCTGCTGCGACTTGCTTCTCCGACAAATTATTTTCTAGCATTAAAACCTCATTACAAGGAGGCTGCATGCAACGTGGCTTTGCATTTTAAACAGGTGTGTACTATCTCCTATGAAACACTATTGTGTACAAAACACTGTGTTCTTTCAAAAGACTGAACATTTTATAGGGAGGAGTTGTGTATTATAAGCAGGCATTTTGGCCTGTGGTCACAACATTATCTGGGGAACAAGAATGTGTTCAATTGTATTAGTCTGTCCATTAGATAGATAGATAGATAGATAGATAGATAGATAGATAGATAGATAGATATATAGATAGATATTAAAATAATAGTCACCAAAACCGGATCCAACCTCTGTGGACTCCACCTGTGTACTCTCTTGAAAAATAGATTTTGAATCTTAATAATACCTCTCCTAGTCAAATATTTTCTTTGGGTAAGTTTCCTTATTGCTAAGGGAAGAGACATAAATCTGTCTGCTATCCAGCTGTGTCTTCATCACATATGTAAGAAAAGCTTGGCTTCTCTAACCCTGAATTATCCTTCAGCCTGTTCCTAATCAGGTATGCTGGAAATATATCTGTGTTTATTAGTAGGCATACTCTCAGTGGGCTATATGATTGATCTTGTATGCAGATCCCCTATCTGATGCGGTTGAACACAATCCCTGGGGGGCTTTGGAGAGGTAACATTCAGCATGATAATATTTAGAGGAGGAAAACCAAATGATATACGGGGGTTTATCACCCTGGAGCCTGACACAGATAACAGAGGAATGATTCATAATAAACTGGATTACGTTAGATTGCAAAGGACTTGTGTTTGCATGCTAGCGGCATTTAAGTGAATTCCCTAGCTGACACTTGAAGAAAAATCTATTATATTTAGATCCAGGCTGTGTCAAACCCTTCCCCTTCCATATACAACCCCACTTATGCTTTCACTCTTACCTGTCTGTGTCCAAAGTCATTTAGGATGGTGGCCAGTTTCTTGGTGATGGGGTACTGACGCTGGGCGACGAAGGCCGGGTTGGGGTCCCTCCAGTCTATGGAGAGCCGATGAAGCCACATGTCTGCCTGCTGCAGGTGAGGCTGCTTCAGACTGGGATCGAAGCAGTGGACCTCACATCCCGCCCTGGAGAGGGAACGCTCCAAGGTCCGGTCATCCGCACCCAGCCTGCAGCAACACGGCACAGGACAATCAGGTTAAATATATATTATATTTAAACTTTCTTGGTATAAGCAAAAAATATGTACTTAGTCCAGAGGGGTCATGAGATTTAAATCAAAGTTAGCTTATTTTTGATTATAGTTCATGAAGAAAAACATTTCACATTTTACAACTTTGGCTTTGTTTGTTTAATACACAAAACTAAATGCGTATAGCTATAGTGGAACAGCAGTTTCATGTTGTCTAAACTCATCATCATTTTAAATTATCCTGTTTTGCTATTCGACAATATACACAAATGAAAGCTGAGGCTGATGGGAATTTAATGCATTTGACAGGTTTCACTCCAATGTAAATTGAGCTGAAACTACAAAACTGACATGTATTGCAATACGGTTTGTTAAGAACTCATTTTAATCAAAGAACCAGACATTTATTTTATGTAACGAAGAAACATGGTTAATGACAGAAATGGTACGGACAATCTGCATCAAACAACACACTTCACTGCGATACTGAATTCACCTGCCACCCTAAAAGCAATAAATAAATAATCAATGGGAAACTTCCTATCGACATAGAAATAAATCAAAGTTTCTCTCCCTAACTTTTATATTCTTTCTGTTGCTGCTATTCTCTTTTTACCACCCCTCTCCTCTCTAATTCTGCAATTGTCTCCCTTTCTTCCGTTCTCAGTCATTGTCTCCACATTCCCTTTAGTCTAGTTTGTGCTGCGGTTGTATTCTGTAATTACAGCAGGGAGTTCATTTCGCAACACAAGCAGTACATGCTTTTAAAGATGAGGCACTTGGTCTGTGAATGCATCCCACTAGCAGGCAGATGAGGGACGACTATATGAGAGATTGAGATGCAACTAGACGTTTATTTCACCAAATCAATATTTCAATTATTCTCTGAGGGGGTGTTTTGACCAGGAATCGCTGCAGTGACACTTCAGAAGACAGGGATCAGGGATTACTCATGATTGTTGGAATCACAGCACATCAGGAGCACTTGTGTATGACAGGGCCGGTCTCTACTAGCTGTAATATCCTCTCTCCTGAGACCGTGCCACAGCTGTGACACTCTGTTGACTAGAATGTCATGGCAACCGGATATGAAGATGTGTGTGCGTGTGAGGAGTCACAATCACACGATGGATTTGTTAATCTGATAAACAGAGCCTTAATTATGTCTGTCCTCGCTCTGAACTATAATGTCAACAGCCTCTGGAGGTTGTGGACCTCAGAGGTGGCTGAGGATGTTTACCAAAGGTTGAGTGGGCTTCCTACCCCCATGCCTTTTTATCAATCCCCCCTTACATTGTTCCCTTGGTTTCAAATAGCATCGTGTTCGAACAATATTGCTGTCTCCATGACTGTCTGTCTCTTCACCTCCTTCTTTCTCTCTCTTTCTCTCACTGCCGCGCCCCTCATGTTACACATTGCAGCTCATTTACATGTGCATGTTTAATGAGCTATGCCCTCGGCTTTATAAGTACATGGACTACAGTCTGCAGGCAAAGTTATAGTTAGAGGAACTTCTTTAAGTAAAAGAAACCCTTTCAGTGCCGTGAAACAGTTTCACCTACCTGGAATGCAGTTATTATGAACTGGCCCTTAAAACAAGTGTTATTAGGGTGAAGCACTGTCTCCAAATTTAAAAGAAACTTCAATATTTCTGAAGTGGAGGTACTTCTGCATGAAGTGAAGGCCAAACCAACTTCATATTTAGTAGCATCAGTAGTGGTTTTAAAATATCACAAAAAAAGTAGCATGGGATGCTATTACTTGTTTAAAAGATTAGAAAACTATATAGAGCAGACATCAACAAAACAAAATAGAACACATAACAAATCTGATTTATTATATAAGGCTCTTCTTTTCACAGTTTTATAGAACCTGCCGTATTTAATGTTTCATGGTAGGATTTTATGTATACTTGAAGACGTACAGTAAGGTTGTACATTTTATGGCCTAAATATGATATTTTGCTACTAATTTCTATTTTCTAATTCTATATTCCAATTCATAATTTCTTCTTTCTAATGTTGCTAGGAAGACACTTTTAAAAAGGAACAAAGAAATCTAATGGAGCCACTGGTAGCTTTATTAGGATGTTTGAACGGCTGCTGACAAGTTCAGAGGCTTACTTTGTCTGTCAAGAATGTGATTTTTATACAGTGGATGATTCATCCTCTTAAAAAACCTTTGATTACAGTAAGCATCTAATAATGTATGATATTATCATTGACACTAGCATAAGAGGATGATGGAGGATGAGAGAGGTAAGATGGAGTATCAGAGGTCAAAGGTGGATAACTGCTCTTTCATGTGGAAAAACTTCCTGTGACCCCCCCACTCCGCACCAGCATCCCCCACCATGTGACCAATCACAGAGCAGCAGCTCATCCTGCCCAGACACAGCCGTCCACGCCTCGTTAAACTGTATGCAAATTAGACGCCGCACTCGTAAACACACACACACACACACACACACACACACACACACACACACACACACACACACACACACACACACACACACACACACACACACACACACACACACACACACACACACACACACACACACACACACACACACACACACACACACACACACACACACACACATACTCAAATGCACTCAGGAGTACACACACAATTGTACATACTCGGTAATGCACTGTGTTCAGCAGTGTACACAGACTTAAAGTTCTATTAGTACTTGACATTTTCATTACAGTCAGTTTTATGAGCATCAGTGGACTGTAGTGGAGGGTTATGCAAGTCTGCTGTACAGTAGGATACTAAGCATACCTGGTATAGATTCAAGAGTATGACCATGAAGTCTCTTTGTGTGTGTGTGTGTGTGTGTGTGTGCAGTGTGCGAAAAAGTACACGTCCCACCGTCCGGGACGTGTTATTTACAATATCGGACAAGTAGATATTTCAATTGACTTGTCCGGCGGACAAGTGACGTTTTTCGCCCTGATTTATTGATAAATTCAGTTTACAGAAGGCAGAACTCATTCGCAAATTGTCAGTGTCCGCCATTGTTTGTTTAGAAATGTTAGTTTCGGTTCTGCTTGTCGATTCCTAAGGGAATGCATCTCGCCGCTTTCTGTACAGTTAGGGCGGGGCGGGGCAGCGCTGGAAGTGTAGCACAGTGGCAGGGTTGGGAAGCAAAACTCTGTTCCGAGTAGGAACAAATAACAATTGTCCGGTACCGGGATTAATAAGAGTTGTGGGGACAGGAGGCGAGGCCGAGCCCCGCGGACCACAGCTCTCTCTCTCTCTATTCTCCGGATCAGCTGTTCGCTGCATGGTGCAGCTCAGCGTCTCTCTCTCTTTCTACACACAGCGGATCCGCTGCCCGTTTAACAGCCTCATCTTTTTCAAACTTTCTTATGTTCTTTCTCTAATACGTAATGAAGGTTATTAAGCGTTTTAGCTCCTGTGTTGTTAATATTGACCGCCATTTCCTTTATGAAGTGAAGCAGCCTCCCTGTGTCCTCGCGCTGTCCTCACATCCCCGGACCCCCAGACTCGGAGGAGCACAGGGATGTCAGTATTGTTTATGAAGCAGGGTATAGAAAGTACATTATTGAAATGAAAATACTATTTATTTACTTTTACAAACAGTGAGCAGCTGGGCAGCTGCAGCATGTAATACACATGCGTAAGGACATGTGTAAGCGTGCAAGCGTCTTTGAGTTGTAGAAAAGCGCTAGGCCTTATTATTAGGCTACTAATAAGTAGCCTAATAATTAATTATTACTTATTATTATAAGCTATTATTATTAGCCTATTATCATTATATTTAAGGCCTAGCGCTTTTCTACATAGGCAGGTATCAGGCAGGTTGCAGTGTAACATCAGAGGAGACTGGGCCAATTGTACATTCTCAAACTGCACCACTTAGAACTAACTAAATAATGAAGAGATTATTTTTATATAGTTGTATTCAATAACCATAAGAAATTAAACAGTATGAAGTGATTTGTAAATAGGAATACAGATTTGACTTAATGTTTTCATAAATATATTTTTCTCCCACTTTATCATGGGACTTATTTTTACCCTCTGAAAGAACCGAAAATAACCAGAATCGAAAAGCAGAACCGGAATCGTTCGAATCCAAACGATACCCAACCCTATGTGTGAAAATGTAAAATACGATGGCGAAGAAGAAGATTCCAGTGGCCCCATTTTTGTCCGTTCTGGACAAGTGAAAAATGTATTCGGACAAGTAAATTGCCAAACTCACTTGTCCATGGACAAGTACTCTCTAAAAACTTTTTCTCACACTGGTGTGTGTGTGTGTGTGTGTGTGTGTGTGTGTGTGTGTGTGTGTGTGCGTGCGTGCGTGCGTGCGTGCGTGCGTGCGTGCGTGCGTGTGTGTGTGTGTATTTGTGTGTGCTATGAATCTAGGTCAGATAGGGGACACAGAGAGGAGAACATCCCTTGGCAAATTCTGGAAAGGTAGAACTTTAGAGAGCAGTTTGTCGTGTTGAACTGTTATTCTGGGCTCTTAGGACTTTTCTTTTGTTAGCATAAACTAGATTTTTTCATTGAATTTTATTTTTAAGGTCATCTCGCTGTTATTGCATAAGCCAGAGTTGAGGGGCGACTAAGAGTAATTTGAATTCCTTCCAGAGTCTTTAAGGGATCAGATAGATAGAAGGAACAATGGTAATGTGTCTTTCATTGACATGAGAAAATCAGAGCTGTGAGTCACATTTTCCCAAGCTGATATTCAGGTCAAATGTTACATTTTTGCATAAATCACTGAGAGGACACGTAGTACTCCCTTTACTTTTGTTGCATTTCCATGTAGCTGGCCTGCACGAGTGACTCCCCATCAATCAGCCGGAGGATATCAGATGTGTTTTCCTTCAATCTCTCCACTTGACCCCTGAGCTCTTCTCCAAAGAAAGGCAGGAAGCTAAAAGCAGCCATTCCCCCCCACCCGCCCCCTTTCTCTCCCGCATCCGTATCTGTGCCCTGCCTGCCTTGATAACAGCACACCTGTTCTGTCTTTCAACAGTCAAATTAATAAGCTCCCTCTCTCTTGCAGGAAAATCCCTCGAGACCTTCGCAGCACCTCAGCCCAGCAGAGGCCCAGCAGGGAATAAGCCGAGCCGAACTGATCCTCGACACAAAGCCAAATGGGAGTGATTGACTCTCCAATCTTAAGAAGGTCAAATACCTCGGTGGCCTGGCTGACTCCATTCCAGATTACTTGCCACTCAAGCAGAGGAAGCAGAGGTGGAGTGGATGTGACGTTCCACGCTGATGTTGGAGGTATAGCTCAGGCCGATAGAGGCTTATCTGTACTCTTATTACCGTGTTACTCATCAAATCAAATTGCCCAGAAAACTGAGATAACCACACAAAAGAGAAAAACATAACTGCTACCCGGCACAAAAAGGTGAGCTGAACATTTCAAAGCTGTCAGAGAAAGACAGATTCTGAAAAAAATATGTTCCGTTGGCAATTAGTCTTTAAAATGAAGACATAAAAAGACAAGGCGAAAAGAACAGGGAACGTAGAGACAGAGATCCTGTATTGTGGAAAATAGCCGTTATTCTTTGAAGAAGTAGTTAGAGAAAACCCTGGAAAAGAAGTGAATAGTTACGGGTGAAGCAACAGTGGCAGTTGTGAGTAGAGATATCACAGCCTGCCACAGAACCAGATGCTCTGAATATCTGTCGCACCTACAGATAACCTACAGAAAACTAATGTTGTGAACACATCCGTTGCTCTACAGATGCAGCACACGACAGCTTGTCTGAAGAATCTGGTGTAATAATTTTTGTGAACATCAATATTATTTAGATGAGACGGGGAAGGTAAAGATTTGCGTTTGGGAATGAATGTTTTTATTGGAAGGCAAAGGGAGTGTTTGTTTGTACGCACCCAAAAGAGTAAACCCGGCAGTGTTTGCTCTGTATTCTGTGGCTCAGGCTGTATTTGGGGTCCAGACATGCAGCCCAGGCCCCTTTGGTCCCCTCCTGAGCAGCTTCATCACCGGTCAAAGATGCACACGACACCTGGACACATAAAAAACACACATGTTATAACAGCCACATCTGATAATAAGAAGCAGAGCATCTTATATCTTTACACATATAATGTTACATCAGAAAGAACAAGCACTACAATGGGAAATCATTGGTATTTCTATTATAGGAATGTGTTTTATTGACTTACTTTCTACACAGTGTTAACACAATATTCCTGTGCTTAAGGAGCTACAAAGTATGTTAGTACATCATGCAATAACCTCAACAAGTTGTTGAGGTTATGGTTGTTGACAACAACCATAACCTTGTGTATACAGCGAGCATTTAAGCACTTATGTGTGGCAAGTATCATTTACTGGATGAATGTGTGGTTTGTAACATTTTGGAGTGTAAATGAAGTTGAACCAGGCATTAAAAGGACCGTTTGTGGTCGGTCTTAAGCTTATGACACATTTTGTTCTGAGTGCATTTGAGTTAAACAGCATTAGTCCAACGTAGCATATAGTCACAATAGATTAGGAGCCAGCATTTAAAAGTTAAGAGTGGCAGCTTGGTTGACACTCCCTGACCTTTCCTGATTTGATGAACATATTTTCTTAAAATATCTTAACATAAATGTTATGAATC
This sequence comes from Notothenia rossii, assembly GCF_949606895.1. Lineage (NCBI taxonomy): Eukaryota > Metazoa > Chordata > Actinopteri > Perciformes > Nototheniidae > Notothenia > Notothenia rossii. The sequence continues at coordinate 67,959,856 of NC_136906.1, forward strand.
AGTGAAAGCTGCTGCTGAATTTGACCCTGGGCTAGTGTGTGTTTGGGCCTCAGTGTCCAACTACAATATGCATACTATTCATCATGATATACAGCTGGGGCAGATGCTTCTGCCAAGTCTCAGCAGTACGATGATACATTTTGATAACAAGAGGAGTTTGAAGTAATCCTTCTTGATGTGCTTTTTCTGTACAGATTGTTAGGAGTTTTCAGTGTGTTTATGGGAGAGCCGTTGTTTATATAAATCATGCACCTGCATAAACTGTGCACATATACCCTGTAAACATGTGCATACATGTCAGCGTGTTGGTTGTGTATACATCTGCAGTTTCACAAAAAGAGACCAAGCTCTGGCTCAGGAGCTGCTGCTCAAATGTTTGCTGTCTGGTTTCTTTAAGCTCCTTCTGCTGCAGAGATTCAGTTTGCAGAGAAGGAACAATATTAGCTCAGACATGATGAATTGAAACATAAATCTATAGTTCGACTGTCCATCATTCAAGTGTAAACAAGATGGGATCAGTGCATTTTGTACTGCCCACTGTGTATTATATATTGTTCAAGCTGACATAGTTTGACAGGGTCAATGAAAGGAAACCTGAGCTAAATGTTCTACAGCAAGAAAGAATGAAGAAAGGATGAGTGCTTTCTAAATTAATTATGTTGCCAAGGAACAATGGGAACTGTGTGCCAGCCTTATGAAATCATGTCTATTGTTAACTTAAAATTGACTTTTGAAACTGTTACTTGTGCTTGGGGCGGGAAGCATCCTGATCAAATGTCCTTACCAAATCAAAGGGCTCCTTTTGATTTAAAGAAGCAGCAACTCTTTCTCTAAGGCTGAGTCCGGTCACCATAAACAGGAAGCTCATATGGGCTTCTTGTATCTGCAATCTCAACCTTTCTCCCACTACAAAAGCTTTGCCTTCATTGCTTAACTCCATCTTCCCAACAATTGTAGATTGCCTTCAGCTCTTGTTGCACCTATCTGCCTGTCGATTTCACATATATTTTCTTCCTGACTCACGAATAAGACTTCAAGATACTTGAACTCCTCACTTGGGGCAGCAAATCACTCCAAACCCAGATGGGTAAATACACCGTCTCTGTCAGATGAAGCAAAGGCCCAGAAAAGCAATTCTGATGTTCCCAAACAGAAAACTACTCTCCTGTGGCTGTGTCTTGATGCACTCTCCATTACAATGACAGAGAGAATCAGTGACATGGTACATCATTCCTGGCAGAGTCCTGATCCAACTCATCACTAGGTAGTGTACTCCAACACCTATCCTAGCGGGTGGTGTGGCCCTTTCACAGTTCAGTGACAGGTCAGGCAGCGACCAGCTGAGTCAAGTGCAGTGTTGTTGCAAAAGGCACCAGATTTGTACTGTACATGTGGGCGGCGCAATAATGTTTTTCAATTAGTTTTGAACATGCTTCATTATGCCTGTCTCTCTTAATGTGTTCCAGCTGAAAGCATTCATCAGCACTCAAAGAGAGCAATGAAATAAAAAATCACTCTTGATTATTTTCCTACGTGTGCAGACCTGGCATTGAACTGCTGAACACCTTGAACTGAATAGAGGGCTGTGAAAAACGACTCGTTTGCATTGAGCACGTATTAAAATGAACAGTACATACTTATGTTGCTTAGAAAAGCAGAAAAATGTTCTGCAGTGCATTTCATGCTGTTAAAAATACATTCATATAACCACTACCTCCTATATGTGTGTGTACTGGTGCATTTATGCAACATACTCTGACTCCTATTGATTAGACAGTTGTGTCGCAGGCCATCTCTCTGAGTAACTGCTCCACCAGGCACTGTGTCAGTCAGCATTACAACTGAGGATGCTGCTGTACCCCCCCCCCCCAACTCCCCCCCCCCACCCTCAGCTGTCAGTGTGTATGATGATGACACACACACACACACACACACACACACACACACACACACACACACACACACACACACACACACACACACACACACACACACACACACACACACACACACACACACACACACACACACACACACACACACACACACAGGCTTTTTCAATCCCTCAATCTTTTTCAAATGATGATGCTGAACATCTTAATCGATTTCAAGTAATTTAATACCGACATAAACCAACAAACAAACAAACCACAACATCTCATTGATTTAGTGTGAACAGAGGGGCTGTGAGTTTCATCTGTATGGAGATCAATATAGTAATGAATTATGTGTGTGCTGTCAAGCAAGACAAATGCTCTCTGGCCGAGCTGAATGTCAAAGAGGTGCCAGTGTAGCTCAGTCATGGCCCGATAGATACAGCCTTTGCTCTGATATACCAAACAAAGACCTGTCAAAATAAGGCTCTTCATAGCCTTCAATGGCAACATCTACTCTGTGTTCAAAAACAAGTCTTACTGACACAGTTCTGCACCTACTTACAACAATTAGTTCATCTTTTGTTAAAACAAGTTGTTGTGTTCCCTGGTAAAATACAGCTGAATGAATTACTGTGAAAATCACAGGTACAAAATATAGAAAAACAACACATTACCAGTGGAACAAAGTAAAAACACACAACCGTTGTGCGCCAAGAATTAAGCTGTTATGATTAACTGAATTCACATCCTGTCTAAAAGCAGGATTATATTTCATCCCTGTGAAAACATGTTCAGGTTGTCTACACATGGAATCAGCAGAGTCAACTGCGCCATGAAACAACCAATCCTTTTTATCTGTTTCACACTTTTAATAAAGCTGTTGCATCTTCATCTTCATCTTCGTTGTACTGAATGTAGGCTTCAGTAAGAATTGAACCGACTGCAGTTTGTTCCATGACTGCAAATAATAACAGATATGCAACAGGAACTTGCTCGAAATACCAGTGAGAATACAAACAATGATGACTCACTTGTGGTGTTGTGATGTAGTTGAGGAACCTTTTGGCTTCATCCTCCAGAGAATGACTCACAGCAGCCCAGGGCTCCAAGTCTATGTGCCACCGAGGAGTCTGTAGTGAAGCACAGACACACACACACACACAAAATATAATCAATAACGATAAATAGAACATTACAATTGACGGTTATTTAACTTCAAAGTAGGCCGCTCTTTCTAAAAGAAATCCAGAGCAAGGACAACAACAAAGAGTGCTTTATTCACCTAGGTTTTAGAACACTTGTTCATAGCTGCTGAAGGAACTAGGTCACAATGTCCTCGGTGGATAATTTTACCCCCAACCTGTGTGTCAAATCACAAAAACACTGCACATTTGTATTGTTTTCTGCAACATTCGGCCTGCTATTTATTCTCTTGTATTCTGCGCTCCAAGGTACAGATACACACATATCGACTGTAAGTCCAGCTGTGTTTCATAGTAAAAAATAAGAGCTCAGATTTCCCCATCAGTTTGCTGCAGCAGCACATTGCTGTGATCACATTCCTGAAGCCTGGCAGAGCTCTGCTGCACAGCCTGCTTCATTTATACAGGAATGTGTCTGTTTACGATTTGAAGAAAGGCGATGGCGATGGAGAGAAAAGAAAACGAGGATCAGAGCACCGATGATGCATTTGCCGGTTACACAATCATTTCTTGGGTCAAACAACATGTCCAAGCGTTCATTAGCAGCGCTGGTATAAATTATCCCGAGTGATTTCACGATAGAGTGCTCCCCTGCCCGCGACACTACTGCATTGTCATTTTGTTTTATAGACACTGCAGTTTATTTTCAGATTTGTTCACGGTGATGCACAGATTATGTTTGTTTAGTGAACAAAATCATGTTTGAGTTTGTTCAGTGCTGTGGGCACATCTGGAGAGCAATCTGCAAAGGGCACTTTGGTGACATAAGGTCTGTGTTGGAATTCTCCCCCATGTTTCCATTCCTCTTTTCTTCCCTCTCTCCTCACAGATATGCCCTCCAGTTTAGTTATGCAGGCTCAACACATTTTGCTCTGCAACAATACAGTTCATGCCAACAAAAATGGCATATGTGTGATTTCAGGGGTGTCAAACTGGGCCAAATCCGGCCCACAAGAGCTTGCAAAGAATATAATACGTTTATTATAAGGTTACGTACTGCTTTACAGGACCACGTTGCCCATAAACTACATGTCTCACAATGCATCTCATTTTGTGAGATACGCACTGAAGAGACTTGCAATAACTAGCAATGATTTGCCCTAGACTTCTGCTTTCAGACGTAGTTAATTATGAAGTTATTACCCTATCTGATAATAATCCAATGCAGAGGAAATATTGTAAAATAATACGTTATTTTATATATTATATATATTTATCTATGTATATTTATATAGTCTTAAAGTTACCACTGACCCTTTGAGTGCATCCATAATTCTAATGTGGCCCGCGATGAAATTGAGTTTGACACCCCTGATTTAGATAGTGTTTATGTCAACTCCCTCATATTTCATTTTTGTAACAAGTGGATAGTTCACATTCATAGAATAGATATAATTGAAGGGATGAAACCCTCTTTAATGATCACACACAGTGACATTTGGCCTCTGCATTTAACCAACCCGTAGGAGCAGTGGGCAGCTATCGTACAGCGCCCGGGGAGCAATGGGGAGTGAGTGGCATGGGGGCTAGTCCGGTGCCTTGCTTAAGGGCACCACGGCAGGGCCCAGGAGGTGAACTGGTAGCATTCCATACTCCATATTTTAGGTCTGGTCGGGGACTTGAACCGGCGACCCTACGGCTCCCAGTCCAAGCCCCGACTGACTGAGCCACTGCCGGACACTCAAGCACACACAGAATTCGTACACACTGTATAATTGTATCTACTTCAATCATTATCAGCATACAAGTTGAAAGAACATGTAGCCCAAAAATGTCAGATATAAACAAGTATGTAGACTCGTATGTGCACACACTTTTATAAATCACTTAGGTACACTCCAACATATGCATCATGTCTGCGCTGCATTTAGATGATCTACTAATGCGTTTTCCATGGTAGGGCTGCCTTTTCTTTTCCAATACTCTTGCACAATGAAAAATGCATGCAAACGTATGTACTATACATTACCTGCACATGCACTCTAATCACTCTGCTTATACATTTTCTATCGCAGCACAGTTGGGGTCATTTCTTAAGTGAAGCTGAAGCTGGACCTGCCAACGCAGAAAGTCAGCTGTCATTTTAATGGCTGCATTTCTGGATCCACACGACACTATTTACTGTTTGGCATTTAATCCTTTAATCGATTTGCGGCGTGTTAAAACATCTGAATGCTTTCCTCAAACCTCTCTCTCCTCCCTCTCCATTTCTGTTCCTCCCTCTCTGACTCTACATCTTCATTTATTCTCTTTGTTGTTTCTCTTGCTGCCACTTTATATTTCTACAGTGTCTCAGTTAAAAAATAATTGCACCTGTGGCTTCGACATATCAAGGTTCAAGGTTCTTTATTGTCAAACTAACATTAGCTACAGAGTAATTACGTCGTTGAAAATCTTAGGTCACAGGCTTCTCCAACAATGCAACACAATAATACAGATACGCAGACAATATTAAAACAATATGATAAACATACTTAGAACAGATAGGGTCATGTATTTGCTTAGGTGGGTTTAAGACTATATTCATTGTTTCCTTTAGTTAGAGTTGCCACCGAAAGAAACACCACAACTTGGCCACACAACAGAGAGCAAATACATGTATAAATATATAATTGTATTTCATCATCATTAATGTTCTAGAGCACCATATAGATTGAATAATAATAATATTAAAAAAAGAATATTTCTTCTGGCTTTTACCTATCGCTAAGCCTCTACGGGGAGACTGTTGTTCAACCCTTCCATACAACTTTGATTCAGCCGAAAAACTATTTTGCAATGGCCAAAAGCTGTCAAACAATCCGCCTGCAGATGAACAAAACTGAAATAACAACCTGAACCAGCCTTGCTCTGAAACTCTTACAGTAAGGCCAGGAGAGTTTGACAGGGGCAGAAACACTGCATGTCGGTCTAAGCCTGTTATTTGTACGTAAACAAAAAACATCTACTTTTCGGAATCCCGGGGGTTAAGAAAGCTTGCAGCTGCCCTTTTTAATCTCCTTACCGAATCCTCCCTGCAAAGCTCAGCTATCAGGCCCATACATCAGCCCAGGACAGGTTGGGACAGGACTGCTGATCCTAGAGCAGATATGTTGGTCAGTGGACTCGCTGGGAGTTTGCAGAGTGTGAATAACAACATAAAGGTGAAAAGTGGAGAACGAAAGAACAATGATGTTCAAGGCAGACATATTGCATGAAAGGAACAGAGATATTGACATATTTTGCCAATGGAAAAAGGTGTGCTTAGCTTTCTAGCTGAAGGTCTCTACTAAAAAATGGCAGTTATCTAACTCCAGCAACTCAGACTTTCAATCCACATCTGTTTTCCTCGCAGGCGGCAATTATTTTCTCTTCATGTTAAGGTATTTGTTGGAAATTAAATCTGACCTTTCTACAACAACATTTTTTTAAATTTCTGCATTATAGCTAAGATACAAATAGAGATGTTTTTGTGCCTTTACGCACACATTATGCTATGCATGTCTGGGAGCTATTAGTTACTGCTGAATCATCACTTAGCAGCGGTGATGAGATAAGTGTAAAGCCTCATGTTCAGTTAAGCACAACAAGTGATCAGTGCCTCAGGGACAGCAGAGGCAAGGGGTGTTAATAACAAGCACACAGAACATCACTCAAAACTGTCGAGTCTCAGCTCTTTAGACCTTAATCCCAAGACATTAGATATAACAACATCCTCAGCATGAGCAATTCAGGTGGCTGCTTTGAATGGAAGGATGGATAATGGACAATTTGGATTCTGTCGCTGTGACGACATTGGGAACTTCAAACGGTTCTGAAGGAAATGTATAAAACATTTAATATAACATACTGTATTTGGCAACTAATTAAAATCACTGAAAGAAGTTGAATCGTCAGTTAAAATGGAAATTCTGAAGATTAAATTAAACTTCAAACACTGAGATATCTTGACACAAAGTAATGTACGTGCGCTTGCTGACAAACATTTGCATAGGATTAATTTAAAATGCTGAATGTAGTTGCAGTAGATACAGTATAACACCACTCCGAGTGTAAGTGTAAGGGCCACCCACTGGTTCCCATTCAGATTAACACTGTTATCTCATTTTTTCATCATTAGCTGCTAGCTGCCATCTAAGCTGTCACCAGGCTGAGAGCTGTGGGGAGGCAATCCCTCAGTCATAGATATGCTCTGAATAAAAAGTGCTGAAAGGAGTAGATGATTCAGTCGAAGCGTAGTTGATCCATTTAGCTGGAAAGTTTCATTCAAGAGGTGAAAAGCTGACACCTGAAAAAGTGTCATTTGAATTTTTTATTTAATCCATCTTTTAATTAACCAAATAAAACCAATTGAGATAACTCTTTGATATTACAAAATATATTTTTTATTTAATTAATCTTGAGACAAAGTAAACGAGTAACTAAATTGCTCTACATTTGTCGTTGATCTTGCTTTTTCTTTTTCCTGCCTTTCATTTCCATTTGATCTGTTGGGAAATGGATGTTTTTTTAACATCCCTTCTCCCTCTTTGATCGCTCTGTTATGGGGCCTTTCTGCATGGCCTGCCTTGTCTTGATGGAGCTGGGTGTGTTTGTGAATCTGTTCCTCTCAGCCTGGTGAGAGAGAAGTGTGAGCAGCCAGGCCAAGCATGAGTAACCCTTCAGGGAGGAGAGGATGGAAGGGTGGACAAGAGATGACTGGATACAACAAGAGAGGACAGAACAATGAAGGGAAGGTGGTGAGAAGACAGGAGGATGAGCAGAAGGCACACTACAAAAACTCGAGTACATTTGTCTAATATGTACTCAGAATATGTGTTTAAACTTGCTATAAGACTTCAGAAGTGAAAATGCAGTGAGATATAGGGTCTTGTTTTTAGACAATGCATCATCTTGTTAAGTCAAATCTTATCTTCAATCTTATTTTGAGCTGTATTTCAGATGAAACATATTTCTTTTTCTAACTAACATCAGAAAAACAGAACACTTTTGAGCATTTGCGGCTTATATTGTAACACAACATTTCCTGATTCTGGTCAAATATAATTCAAAAATAAGTACTCCCAGCTAACTGCAAGATCTGATTTATCTAAATATTCCGTCTTATTTCAAGAAATCTTACCAAGCAAATGTTCACTTGTTCTATTGGTAGATCTTTGTACTTATTTCAAGCGAAAACACCTTGTTTTCATTATTGTTTAAGCGATTTTGGAGCAGCATTTTTTCCAGTGAAGAGGGTTAGATGGACCTGAAAGCAGAGAAGGAAATGTACCTCATTGTGAAGGAATAGAGTTTAACACCTGTATATGGATTAACATGAAGAATCAAAAAGGCGGTTCATATCGATCCATAATGGCCAGAGCATCTCAGAGAGTGGAAACAAATGACAGCTGGTGTATCAAATGTCACGAGGTGAGCTGTGCCTATTTGGAAACCATAAGGCCACAGACACACTGCTGCCAAGTCGGCCCTGTCTGTTGGTAAAGTGCCGAGGTGGCAGAGTGTCAGACCTGCTGCTCATTGTTTAGAGATTGCTCTCAGAGGAGTCTATACCACCAAGCTGAGGAGTCACCAGGTTCAAGCTTTCAGTTCAACACTGTGAGGATTGTTATTTTAACACTCTTTTGAAGTTAGGAAATGGTCTTTGACATGCTACATTTTCCTGACAGCTTGAGTAAAAAGTGGACAGCGCCTCTGTGCCAAATCAAGGTCAAGACTTGCGATGGAGTGGGCAGACAGAGACGTTTTGGTTTAATGAAACAGCAGGTGGCTGATTCACATTAGCCTCCCTCTGAGTTCCTGTTAGTGAATCCAAAAGAGAAAAAGAGAATTAGTGAAGTAAAATGTTTTGGTTTCTTCTGTGATGCTCAGAGCTTTGATGCAATGTAACATTTATCACAGCCTAGAGCTTAATTATTTTTGAAGAAACATTATCAGTTTGTGAATTGCAAAGTTACATTCGTTTTTTTACAAGGAAAATACAATAGAATAGAATTGTATATGATAATAGTGAGTCAGACAGGTTTGATGTATCGGTCTGATCGGAGATTTTAAATCACCGAAATGAAAAGCTTTCAGGGGCACATTGTGTTGTTGTGATAGACCAAACATTGAGAGCATAATAAAAAGTGAATGTTGAAAGGATTGATGCGGACAGCATGACTGCATAATAAATAAAGCATAATCACAGAGAATCAGGCTTACTGAGCTCTATCGTTCTGACTAATCTGGTAGATATGGGGAGATGGACAGTCACACCAGACCCAGCTGCCTCCGCTTCCTGCACTGTCATCTCTATTCCTCTGGCTCACGGACCAATCCCAGCTCACTGTCAGAGTACAGTGAGAGACAGAGTGGGTATAACAGAATTAAAGGGGAGGATTACCCTGATCTTGTTTTAATAAAGGCAGTAATCTCAGAAGAGTTTAGCTTGAGTCTCAGAGGCAGAGTGATGTGGAAGAGTGGAGGAGAGGAGGGATGCATGAGCAAGTGGGTGGAAGTTAACTTTAAGTGAAGGAGAGAGGAATTGGAGGTTGAGGAACAGATGGTGTGTAGATGAAGGATGAAGAGATTGCTGTCCTCTCTGTTCTGATTTTTCTTTGTAGGACACATCTAACAAACCCACATCTGGTATGCATTCATCAGAGAGAGCTGGACAAATAATCCTAGAAGTGTTTGTATTACAGTGGTGGACTTGAATTAATCTTCGAATATCATTTGACATTGATGCTATTAATTCATGCGAACGACACTGAGTTTCATTACAGCACACACACGCACCTACGTGGCAGTCTCTTTTTATGTCCATCTTTTTATGTCCATCTAGCTTAAATCTAAGTTGATCTGTGAGCATTGCTTAACATTCTTTCCAGTGCAAAGCATGTGCATATTCCTGTTTTTGGTCCAGGTGCCTCATTACAAACATCCTCAATATACTGTGTTCGGCCAGAAGAACTATACCAGTACTTTGAATCTTTTACGGAAGTGCATGACAGACTACATAACACATGAGTTGAATGAAAGATACATTCAAGATAATGGTAGCATCAAAAGGGCATGATAGATTTCTTTGTGGCAAGAATAAAAACCTCTCAAAAAACTGACGTACCATTTTAAAAATAAATAATGAGTTCTTCTCCACTCAAAGTCACATATAAATCGACTTCCAGCCCTTTTTCTTTTCTGATTGCTGCCCATTTCCAGCACTGTCTTAACATTGACTGTAAGGGTAACATCAGCCATTTTGACAGCAAAAGTGTGTGTTTGGAAGACTTTTAATAGTAAATCTTTGAAGAGAGCAGTTGTCATTTAAAGCAAACTATTACAGTACACTTTATGTTATGTAGCTGATAGAAATCCAATAAAAATGTGTGGTTTTGTGTAATTATGGTATTATACATAGCCACAGTGGGGAATTACACTTTTTAAAGGGCTTGTAAAATTAACCAAACACTGCTCGCTGCTGGGTGTAATTTGTTAAGGAAAGGCAGCTGTGTGTGTTTTGGTTTGAAACATTCCCATCAGTTATATAAGGTTTCCAGTAAACAACACTAAACAGATGCTCTTATCACACACGTACATACATTGACATACATGCATACACATTAAAGCCAGTTGGAGTCCTTTCACATCTCATGGCACATGCTGTCAACTTAAATATCTATGGGACTTGCGGTTGCCTTGGAAACACAGTCCTTCCATTCACATCTTACATACTCATGCACACATTCATAAATGCATCCAGGCATTTACAGATGCTGCTATTCTCGCCAGACACCAGAGCACATCGGTATACTTTTAACTCCTTGCTGTCCTAAAGGTCTCATATGTGATGAGTGCTTTCCCGGGTGTTGATGATTCTGTTCAACATGCAGTCATCATAGTCATACGCATATAGACATGTAGTTGAGATCAAAATAAAGTTTGAATAATGTTAAGTTGGCCGCTTCCCTACTTAACATTCCTGTAATGTATGCCATGTGGGCAAAGTTGTGGTCTCATTTGATCCTATCCTGTTTGGCCACCGACCAAAGAGACAGATGGAGGCTTATTGTTAGCAGGCTTGCAGTTAAAATCGGCTTGTGAGTGTGTGAGTCAATCTATGCACGCGCCTGTCTTCCTGGACACTATCCCAGATACGAAATCTGTGTTAGATGTTGATAAGAGCAGAGCGAGCCCACTGAGCACCATATGACATGTATTTCCTGAGATGGAGCTGGAAAAAACCGAGAGTGACAGCAACATGGACAAAGACAGGCAGTCATTTTAACTTTCTGCTCATCCTTTTTCTATTCTTGTCAATCTGTCTGTTTGTTTGTTTTTGCACATAAATAATTGCTGAATATGAAAAATTAAAGAGATGGCAAGGGGATGTATATTATAGTCTTGTCATAGCGTAATTGTCCATGTTCATGATTGTTATGAGATTTGAGTCCGGCCAACATCATGGCTAAGCAGTGGTGTCTCCAAAAGCACTCGGCTTTTTGTGTTTCTAATTTCATCCCCCTTCTCTTTGCCTGCAACTCCATATGTTTTCCATTCTCATTATCCCCTTGTAGCATTTATCAAATACATACTGAATATATACAGTGGTAGTGAGAGGCAGAGATAACGTTTTCAAAGCGGTTTAAACAGGGCTTTAGAGGTACCAAAAGCTTTTTAAGTGTGTGTTCCTGAGGTCCATTGGCCCTCTCTGTTGCTTTAAGGGCTAAGTAGGGTTTGTTGTCTTTGTAACTAAACACAGGTACACATGAAATGCCACCAATATGGGGTTTTTGCTACATAAACAAACCTTTTGGGTGATACACAAAGGGCCATTTTGTAGAAGCAGGTATTAATGGTGAGTTTGAATGTATGTGTAAAGAGATGGGGCAGAGTAAGTGATTGGAGCGAGGGCGTCCCATTTCAGAGGTCAATGCACTCATTCATATCAGTTGGGGGGGAGACCGACAACTTTCCGGAATGTTCCAGACAAGGCGTCCATGTCTGAGGGGAGTATTGTGCGAACGAGACTCTGGACTTGACAGTTTGACACCGACTTTTCCCCCTCCAGTGGGAGTCTTTGTTAGATTCCAGTTAGCGCACACAACAGACCCACTGTTAACTCGGTTGATAATATAAAGAGCTTGAAGTAGCTTCTGTTTTCCATATGCAACATATGGTTTTCATCATCTCGTTTGAGTCAGGGTTGGTATGGATCTACGATTAAAAGTGGAGATCAGAAGCCAAAGCACTGAAACCTTTTTTCAAGAGCAAAGTCTTATAAAAACAGAGATTGATTGGGGATCCATAATGTTCCTATTTATGAGATAATAAAAGAGGTTTTGTCTTCTCAGCTGCAGATACACTCTCAGATGTTTCTCTTGTTAAAAAAGTGTGTAAATCCTTCCTCATGCGATTAAATAGTCATATTTCTGTAAACTTTGCCAAGAGGGGGTGATTGATTATCTGAAAGGTCTCTTTGTGCTTTTCCCACCCTATAACTTTACTTAGACTGAGATACTAATCTCCCATTGAGCAAGCAAAGCTGCTGGAATAGAGCCGTTTACTTCTCCAGGGTGGCTTGCGTGTGCAGGGTGATGTAGGAAATCAAAGGGCTTGCATGTCTAAACATATGTATTTCTCAGCTCTGATCTCATGGGCCCGGCTGTTTCAAGGTGCTTGTGATGCTATAGAGCGAATTATTTTGCTCTTGTTGCAGCCTGCAAAATAACAGGAAAATATGCTTAAAAGTGCAACAGCAGACAAACCTTAAAGCTAACATTTGACAATTGGACAATAAGCTTATTGCTTAGAGGCAGATAAAAAGATAAAAACCAGGATTAAACAAACAAGATGTAAAACAATATTTAAGGAGTCGCTTGTAGGTAGTCTGGACCACTGTTTTCATTTTGCTTGCAGTGTCTGTGCTAAGCTAACTGTATCATTGCTGTGGCTTTATTATAGGACCAGGCACATCGTGGTATCATTCCATTTTTATTTAACTTTTGGCATGAAAGAAGAAAAGCTTATGGTATTTCCCAAAATGTTGAACTATTTGTGTTGGTCTTTTAAAAAATAATTTGCACCGCTGCTGATATGTTGACAACTATCTGCTTCCACCATTTTTTCTTTAGGTTATTTACATTTCAGTTTTAACTTACTCCAGTTTTGTATTTACATTTAAACAATTAAGTGACTCATGACTAAACCCATACGTTTTTGCTTAAACAAATGTTGCTTCAAAAGGCCATCTTTTTCCTTGGCCATGAAGATTTGTGTAGAATCAGCCAATATAAGAGTCTAAATAAACGTCAGCTCTCCAGACGTTGATTCCTTGAGACTCTCTGGTTCCCAGGATGCCCCAGCTAGAGGTTAAAGAGGCCTGAGAACTGACTCCAGTCACACATTGGGGATTACAGAAGTCAACCTCTCATTCTTTATTAACTAGCAGCCTCTCTCTCGCTCTCTCTGTCTCTCCCTCTGTTGAGCCAGGGGTCTTTCATATTTCTAAAGCATGACCAAGGTCACTGGGTTTCTGCGTTATAAATTCCACTTGAGGCCCAATACTGGCTGGCAGTGGTTGGCACAGACAGCACAAGGTGACATTTTCTGTTCTGGCTTTATACCAACACTAAGCTAATCATCGTTCCGAGTATTCATTCCAAATCCCACTGATTCTTACTTGAGGAAAAGTAATTAATACTAAAAATGAATAAGATAAATGAACTTATGTCCCAGTCTAATTAAAGAAATCATTTGCATCAAAGTACAGACTGCTCTGCCTTTTTGGTGGTTTTTGGTAGAATCAAATCACAATCAAAAGTGTTTTAGTCAGACAGAAGGAATTAGAGTCAACTCAAGGGACATGACATTGTTTATATATTTCTCCTCCTCTGGATTCCTTTCATTTCTCTTTGTCTAGACTGTCAGTAAACAAACACCTAATTTGCATTTCTGAGAATCCGTCATTGTTTCTTACATCAGCAGGATAATAATGGAAAGTGATATCTGCTATTATTGCTATCTCCCACTGTGTGGCTTTGTAAAACTAAATCAAAAAGATCAGTTATTGCGAAGCGGTGCACGGATTACCTTTTTATTTCTTTATAATCCTTTCCGCTGGTTATATATTATAAAATCCTATTCAACCAAGAGGCCTGTCTCAAAGGATGCAGGGTTTCTCTTTGCTTTACTTATGTGATCTATGTGCTGCGTGGCTTTTGGCTTTGAGGTTGAGTGTGTGTGACATGTGAATGACAGCTGGCCCATCTGGGAGGAATCTGAGAGTGACACTGGGACATCGTTCCTATAGAAAGCTCTGCAGTGCTCACCCACTCACAGTACCTTCACTGTGAAGTAGGAATCTGTGGAGAGCAGGCAGGGAGAACTGTATACCTAAACTTTATTAATCTACTTTGAACACTCATTTTTACATTTCTGTTTTGTTTCTTTCAATGGCAGGTTATACAGTAGGAGAAGTGATTTTAAAATGTATGAAGGATAAATCACTTCAAAGCTGCTTGTTTACCATACTTTTGGGAACATACTGTCTTATGGAAGTGGAACTTCTGTGTGAACTATTCATATCTTAAACTGCACTGTAACTTTTTATTCATGTACTTTTTATTCATGTGCTTTTTATTCATGTGCTTTTTATTCATGTACTTTTTATTCATGTATTTTTTCTTTTGATGTTGCTTTTATGATCTTTTCTTTTAATGACTGTTTTTAAATGCCTTTGTCTGAATGTCTTTCATTTTTGTAAAGCACCTTGAATTGCCTTGTGTTGAAAGGTGCTATATAAATAAACTTGCCTTGCCTTGCCTTGCCTTACATTTGAGAAAACCATGTCTCAATTGTCGCTTTAAGCACCCCATTTCCTCTTGCTCAAATATTTTCACACGCAAGGGAAGTTAGAGACTTTGAAGTTGTTTGACTAAATGAGGAGTTTGAGGCACTTGTTGCAGTTTAGCACCGGGTCAAGATGGTCCCTGTTATCCCAGAATTTGAGACCTTATAAGGTTGCTTAATATGATACTTTCTAAATTGAAGGTTTAAGTTACTTAATTGCACATTATTATAACGTATATACACATAGTCTGCTGTAGATGGGGAACAGGAAGTTTCATAGGAATTGACTGTAACGGAATTGGTGCAAATATGTATGTCACACTCAAATTGACAAGTCAAAATGTTGGTAAGTCTCTGACATTTTAGCTCTAGCTTCATCAATTTAAGATATATAAAAAAACAAGAAGATGGCCGAACTGGGGCTACAGTGACTACATGAAGTCATCTGTCCAATACACAGAGACCAAACTGAAATCAACCTTCTATCAAACTACCCCTATTGTGTAAGTAACATTGGATTAGCACTTTTAAAACAGTTTTGTTTTATTATGCTAATGAGCAACATGCTAACAGACCAACCGAGGATGATGAACAGGAATGTACAGCACCTGCTAAACATCAGAAGTGTTGGTGTTGGGGCCAATACTGCAAACCTTGACTTTTTGTTGTTGCAATGTATTATTTCTTGATATGTAACATAACAATGCACCAGCATGCTTTGTAGTAGCATTTCCTCCTCATACAATGGCAGTGAGTGTAGGAGGCATAGGGCTAATAAGCATATAGAGTCGTCTGGTAACTTCTGGTGATTTTTGAACTGCTGGCAGCCAATCTTCTTTTCAAAAGCTTTTAGCTGGAGCGATTGAAATGTGTTGGAGTGCTTCACTGTGACTTGGGGGCAATAGTCTGTTTATTACTGTGTTAAAATAAGGAGGCTGAGTCATCAGTGCCTGTTGTTTCTGCTCTGTC